>NW_012130081.1:1132411-1137870 GCF_000143395.1 Atta cephalotes | reverse complement strand
CGTCTTCTCTATATATATATATATATATACAGTATATATATATATATATATATATATACAGGTGTTTGGAAATAATCGTCAAATATTTCATGGGCAAGTAGAGCGGACTAAACTGAGTCGATAAGTCCTCTATCATTTTGTAAATTTCGCCAATAATTAACGAGATATTAATCCTTAAAAATAGCCGAATACTATTGCGAAGTGCATACGCCTACCGATCGCTTGATGCGCGAGCCGTAGGGAGTGGGGATAACCTGGCAAGCGCACTGTCCGAGCTATGGAAGCTTGCGGCGGTGTGTGCGGCGCGGGGCGCTGCCAGCCAATCCCCAACTCCCAAGGCCCGCGCGCCAAGCGATCGGGGTATATATACTTCGCAGTAGTAGGCCGAGCGAACGCGCGTATTCGGCTATCTTTAAGGATTAATATCTCGTTAACTTATTGGGGAAATTTACAAAATGGTAGAGGACTTTTCGATTCAGTTTAGTCCGCTCTACCTGCCCATGAAACATTTGGCGATTATTTCCAGACACCCTCTATATATATATAGCGAGAGAGAGAGAGAGAGAGAATCATAGGAGATTTATTAAACATAATTTTCGTATAAAAAAAGATTTGTCAGAGACTAGCTCAGAATTTTAATATTTATTTCACAATTAATGTTGCTTATTAAAAAATGTTTAATTTTTAAGTATAATATCTTACTTTAACATAATCAAAATATAAAACAGTAACGAATCGTTACTTTCTAAGGAATCGTAACAATAACAAGTTACTTTTACAAAAAGTACATAAAGTATAACGATATCGCATAATTTTTATGAAGTTCCCAATTCTGAATTTAGTAATATGAATCGTAATATGATTGATTGTATAAAAAGCAATTCGAATGCAAATTCATGAATGAAATGATTCTTTAAAGACAAGTCCCCAAAATAAGGATCTATGGTGAAAATACTGTAATTGAAATGTATTTTGATAGATTATAATTTTGTTTTAAAATAAAATAAACTGAACAGCCATATAGACAACTAAATATATAATTTTGCAATAAGTTATTATATAATACTATGAATATGCATACTTATTAAGAGAATATTTATATAATAAAAAATCAACAATTTAATGATATGAAATTTCAACCGGATATGTTCTCGGGTTAATAATATCCTACTATCCAATCGGATAGTAAAAAAGTGTCGGATAACACCGGATACCGAATACTTTTCGGATATTCGGTATAACCCTAATAAAAACGTTTAATTTTCGATGTTTATATCGATAAGTATTTCGGAAAACGAATTTGACGTCTCTTCAATTAATCATTTCTTATTGTCATCTGTTATATAAAATAAATAGGAATACAATATCTTTTGTTATAAATGTCCTGTTTATTATGTCTTGTTAATAAAATTTCTGTTTAATTTTTGCATTATGTAGAATAGGAATAAAAAACTTACTCTTATTTTATACTGGATATTTATTTTAAGTAATATGTAATAATTCTTTATTTAGTATTTAGTATATACATTCATACGTCGTCAATATTGTCATCATCAATTATGCAATTTTGTGTGCAATCCAATTATTAAATTTGGATACTCTCGTATATATGGATGGTGCACCTCGAATACCACATGGTATCATACCCCAAGATACAATTCCAACAAGTATCGGTTTTCCATCAATAATCTTAAATAGTGGACCACCAGAATCACCCTAAAAGTAATTAAAAACAATACATTAAATTGCTACATTAATTGTCAACAATATATATATAATACTATTATTCATTGAATTTGCTGAATATCTTGCACATACACTGCATGAGGATTTTCTGTCTGGTGATCCAGTGCAGATATTGGTTTCATCAATAGGAGAAGATCCCGTCATTTTAATGACGCTTTGATTGCAAGATTTAAGATCCATAATATTCAACATAACATGTTGAAGTTTATCTGGCATTATTGGAATAGTGGTAGTCGAGGTAGAACCCCATCCACAAAGCCATACATTTCCAGTTGGTATACTGTTTGGTTGAGCTAATGTGATAGCATGTACGTACTTATTTATCTTCAATGGAGTTGCAAGCTTAAGCAGAGCAATGTCATTTGGGCCAATACCACTGAAAATTAGAAAATGTGTATCGCAATGTATGTATATATAAATTATATACTTATCAATTATACAGTTTAAAAAAAGAAGTATTTAAGTTAACGTATTAATACTAAAAAGATTATAGTATTAGTGAAAGGAATAGTAATAATCTGCAGAATTAATAGAATATATGTGTATTATCACAAATCTCAAAATATAATTCGTGCGTCATTACTTATTTATGATATAGTTTTCTAATATCCTAAGCAATATATGTCAATGTTAATCACGATATTAATACATACTGCTACATTACGTTAATTGTTTCGATTATTGTACACTTATTTTTCAAACAAAACTGCTGATTATTATTGGTATAAGAGCTATTATGTTTTAAATTATCTCTATATACGATTAAAAATTAATCACAACATTGATTACATATTAAACAAGTATTATTTGAAGACAAATTAATTTAATTGTTTGTATTTACTGCTTTCACTTACCCTTTATATGCTTCATGTATGTACACTTTTAATACTTTTACTGTCTGTTCAGTAGCCTCCTTAATTTTAAGATCATTTTTACCAGCCTTGACGATAATACGGCTAGCGGAAATTCCGTCACCACAATGCGCTGCTGATAGAACCCATAGTTCGTTCAAGATGGATGCGGCGCAGAAATGCTGAGATTGACGGCCTCTCGCTTGTTGAAGGGAAACTATAAACGGGTATTGTCCCTTCGTAGCTGGTTTACCTCCAACTACACGAATCTCAAACGGAGTTGAATCCGACGTGATAGGTGGCATCTGGAAGTCGATTTGAGGCTGTACTATAATTCAAATTAATAGATAGAATTTATGAAAACACATTTGCGGAAGAAGTTGATTATAGCACATCAAAGCTAACTCTTTCAAATATTTTATTGTAACATTTTAGAAGAGAATTTTAAATTAGAAACTGAACTTTGCTACTTGCTTCGTAATTCGTTACAATACAACAATTTAGTCATTTATTTAATAAATTTAAAATTCTTTAATTAATAAGAGAAATTTTTTATAGTGTCTTGGTGACCATTTTTTAAATTGAATATAAACTGTACATATGTTATAAATTGAGAAAATTGACTTACTAGCAACCGCCATGGCTAGGAAAGCAAAGAACACAATAGCTTTGGAATACATTTTGCTGTTTAATGATAATTCCAAATAGAATAGACCGCATTTTATACTTTTCTTGTCGGGTGCGTCTGTGCACTGAAAAGCTATTATTATCTACGCAATTAATCATTATATTTTTACAATACGGAAAATTGTATTCCAGACGATACTTCTTTATGACTTGACGTATATTAATTGATGTAAATATTGAACTATACGGCGTAACACAAATGATTTATATTTGTATAAAACAATGTTATTGGTCGTATATATTGTACATCTCAATAACTACTCTATAGTATAAAATTGCTTCTATAAAATTAGGTATACTGATATATAATGCATATAAGTGCGCACATAAATTTACAATTTTTATACAATTTTTATTAAAATGTAAACATATTATTTATCTATATTTAATATTTAAGATTTAATTTATTCAAGCATTTAACTTAATTAAGTTTTATAATATATTATAGGACCGTATATGTGATGACACAAACTATAGAAATCAAAGCTTTAAACGATCTAGCTGGATCTTGAAAATGCTAACTCTACTAAACTACTACAGTATTATCATGAGTTAAATTGAATAACAATTTAACAAATATTTAGTGCAATTCGCATCTTTGAAACGATCTTAATAAATAATTTAACTCGTGATAATACTGCGGTAGACTTAGCGTTTTTAAAGACCGAAAAATCATTTCGGCGCGCGTTTCTGGGGACTACATACATATATACTACATAGTATATAAATTCACGCAAGAATCATACAAGCATTTAAAATCTAGGTAGACCGGTTTTGCTTTATACAGTTTTAAGTTTTGTTATATAAATAGTGTTCATTAATAAGAACAAAGCTATCCAAATATATATAATATGTTATAGAATGCGTATAAAAAAATTATAATAAAGAATAATTTAATTATTCTGATAATGATTTAACTTTGAAGTAAACTAAATTTAAAAAAAAGTCATAAAACTGAACTAAATTACAGTTGTAATGTTAAAACATTCTTTAATTAATTAAGTTGCAAATCCTACTATGCTGATTCGTACAATAGATAAACAACAGATAAAAATATATTACAAGTACGTGATATTAATGCATCACTCGTATCATCTTAAATGTATATTAAACACTCGATACATTAAATTGCTATATTAATAGAAGATAACAAAGCTATTATCTTTTACTGAATTTACTGAACATTTGATACTTATTGTAGTCATTTAAATTAAGTAATACAAAAACATTTAATTTTCAACGTTTGTATCGATAGAAGTTTTGAATGTGAAGATTTCTCTTCAATTAATTATTTCTTCTGGGCATTGAAATTGATGTGTATATTTTAAAAAATAATTTGTTATTATTATCATCTGTTAAATAAAATAAATAAAATTTATGTCTTTTTATCATGATATCTAATAACATTTCTGCTTAGTTTTTATGTTATGTAGGATAGGAATAAAAAAACATTACTTTTAATTTATGCCGGATATATTTATTTTGTATTAAATAATATATAATAATTTCTCATTCAGTATTATACATTGTCAATATTGCCGTCAAACATAACTAAAATTTGAATTAATTTTCTGTGCAATCCAATCATTGAATTTAGATATCCTTGTGTATACGGAGGGCGCACCTAAAGTACCACATGGTAAAATACCCCAAGAAACAATTCCAGTAAGTACCGATTTTTTTCCGTTATGCGAAATTAATGGACTACCGGAGTCACCCTAAAAGTATATTAAAAACATATACGTTAAATTGACAAACAATGATACATTAAATTGTTGCATTAAAAAACAGACAAAGTTATTATTATTCACTGAATTTACTTTAAATGGAACTTACACTGCATGCTGAGATTTTACTGTACAGTGGCCCAGTGCAGACATTAGTTTCATGAACGGGAGAAAATCCCGTGAGACGTTTGATGGATTCGTGGCAAGTAGTACGATTAATGTACTCCACCTTAACATGCTGAAGTTTATTTGGCATTATTGGATAATTGGTAGTCGAGATAGAGCCCCATCCACAAAGCCATGCCGTTCCAGTTGGTTCACTTTCTGGAGGTGCTAATTCGATGGCTTGTACGTTATTGTTCAACTTCAACGGAGATGCAAGCTTAAGTAAACTAATGTCATATGGACCTACACCACTAAAAATTAGAATATACATTGCAATACAGAC
>NW_012130081.1:1130141-1132391 GCF_000143395.1 Atta cephalotes | reverse complement strand
AATCATTTTTTTTTATTGAACAAATACTGCCAACTAAACATTTACTTACAGTAAATGTTTAGTTGGCAGTATTGAACTAAATATTTATTAAAATTAACTATATTTTTTTCTCAGTATACAATTATATACAATTATAAATTAATTATAAATACAACATTGATTATATATTAAACAAATATTATTCAAAAACAAATTAATTTAATTGTTTGTATTTACTGCTTTTAACATTTCACTTACCCTTTATATTTTTCATGTATGTACATTTTCGACACTTTTACTACCTGTTCGGTAGGCTCCGTATTTTTAAGATTGTATTTTCCAGCCTTGGCGATAACAGTTTTTCCGGAAGCTGCAGCAGCACAATGTGCTGCTGTTAAAATCCATTCTTTATTCAGGATGGATGCGCCACAGAAATGTTGGGGAGGAAGCAAAAAGAAGCTGCTCATTTGAAGGGAAATAATCCATTTGTACATTCCTTTTGGCGCATCGTCACCTCCAACTACACGAGTCTGAAACGAAGATAAATGCGGCCTGACAGGTGGCATCTGTCTGTCGGTTTGGGGCCGCACTGCAATTTAAATTAATAATGTTTAAGAAAACACATTTACAGAAGAAGTTGATCATAGTATATCAAAACTCTATAGCTCTTTATAAAATAATATTTTATAAGAGAATTTATAATTAGGAACTAAACTTTACTTTGTAATTCGTACCCAGTTAGAAATAATGACATCGATTCGATGTCGATTCCCTAATTGTCATTGGGTACAACAATACAATAATTTAGTTATTTATTTAAAACTTTTTAATTAAGAAATTTTTTATAATGTATTAGTGACTATTTTTTAAGCAAAATTGAATACAAATTATATCTACCCGGGAATAAATGTTTTATATATAATTATATAAAATTATTCGTATATATAAAATTATATATAAAATTATATATAATTATAGGTATATACAACATTTTTTCCTGTATCTTATATGAATCGAAAAAATTGACTTACCAGCGACCGCCATAGCTAGGAAAGCCAAAAACACGATAGCTTTGGAATACATTTTGCTGTTTAATGACAATCCCATAAACAGACCGCATTTTATACTTTTCTTATCGGATGCATCTGTATGCTGACAAGCCATTATTATCTATGACAATTAATCATGATATTTTACAATACGGAAAATTGTATTCCAGATGATACTTCTTTGTAATTTGAAGTATATTAATTGATATAAATATTGAACTATACGGTATAACTTAGATGATTTATACAAAACAATGTTATGGTCGTATATATTATATACTTCAGTGACAATACTCCGCAGTAGTTGCTTCTATAAAATTAAATACTGTTATAAAACGCGGAAGTGCACAAATTTACTGTTTTTATAAAGAATGAAAAATGTATTATTTATCTATATTTAACATTAAAAATTTAATTTATTCAGGCATTTAATTTAATTAATTTTTGTGATAGAAATAATGTCTATTAATAAGAATAAAGATATCCAAATAAAATATATAATGTTATGGAATTTATATAAAGATTAATAAAAAGAGTAATTTAATTATTCTAATATTTAACTTCGAAGTAAAATAAATAAATTTAAAAAAAAGTCACAAAACTAAACTAAATTACACAGAAGATTAGAATATAACAGTAATAAACAACATTATTACAGAAGTCAGTCTTTTTCTTATTTGATATTTGTTTTAATATTGTTTAACCATATTCCAAATTAATTGATACTAATTAAATATGAAATTTACTTAAGTTATAAAGTTGAAACATTCTTTAATTAGTCAAGTTGCAAATTCTATTATGCTGATTCGTACAATAGATAAACAATAAATAAACAAATAAATGTTACTTTTATATTAGACATCAGAATCATCATAAAAATGTATTAAAAACTCGACATATTAAATTGCTATATTGGAACTACTATCATTTATTGTATATCTGACAATAATTACACTGCATGCGAAGATTTTATCATCCAACAGTTCAGTACAGATATTGATTTCATGAACTGGAGAAGGAGAAGATTCTGTCAAACTTTGTCGCAAATTGCATGATTGATGTACTATGTTTGAACTAGCTGAATTAGTTTTCTGACAAAAAAGATAAGCATATATAAATATTAAAATGTAAATATATGTATATACATATATATATATATATATATATATATATATATATATATATATATAGAGAGAGAGAGAGAGAGAGAGAGAGAGAGAGA
>NW_012130081.1:1120657-1123579 GCF_000143395.1 Atta cephalotes | reverse complement strand
TTTGGAGGATACAAATTAGTTCGGTCCGTTTTTTATGCATTTATTCCAAAATAAAATGAATGAATAAATCAATTAAAGTATTGTCCATCGCTGTCTATTTTTTCCCATCTCTCAGGCAATTTTCGAATTTCATTTCGAAATGACTCGTTTTTGGAGGCGATCCAATTTTGGAGCCAATTTTTGATTTCTGCGAAAGAAGTAAACTTGCATCCTTCGAAACAACCAGTAATCAGAAGGAGCAATGTCCGGAGAATACGGCGGGTGCGGTAAAACATCCCATTTGAGCGTTTTCAAATATTTTTTTACGACTTTAGCGACATGAGGCTGAGCATTGTCATGAAGAAGAATAACTTTATCATGTTTTTGAACGTATCTTTGGTCGTATTCTGGCCGTTTTTCTCGCAATGCACGACTCAAACGAATTAATTGTAGCCGATACCGATCGCCCGTAATGGAATCGCCAGATTTCAGCAGCTCATAGTAAACAAGTTTGGTTTTGGTCCCACCAGATACAGAGCATGATTTTCGAATCATGAATGTTCGGTCGTGGTGTTGATGTTGAGGTCGATGGCAACGATTGACCGGGCTTAGTATTTTTTCTTCTTGAGGTTGTCGTAGAATATCCACTTCTCATCTCCAGTCATAATCCGATGCAAAAAAACCTTTTCTCTGTTGTCTTTGAATCAGCTGTTCGCAAGTGAAACATCGCCTTTCAACATCTCTCGATTTCAGTTCATAAGGCCCAATTTCTTTGTTTTTGAATCATTCCCATGGCTCTCAATCGTATAGAAACGGCTTGTTGAGTTATCCCCAATGATTCTGCAAGCTCCTTTTGCGTTTGACTCTGATCTTCTTCGAGTAATGCCTCTAATTCTTTGTCTTCGAATTTTTTTGGCTGTCCAGAGCGAGACTTGTCTTCAACGCTGAAATCTCCATTCTTGAAACGTCGAAATTTTCCCTACATGATTTATCAGTTGGAGCAGTGTTACCATAAACTTCGACAAACATTCGATGCGACTTCAGCCGTACTTTCCTTCCAATTAAAGCAGAAAATCAATCCCGCAAATACTGCTTGGTTACTTAACATAAAATTCGACATTTCAAACCAGTAAAAATCAAGGTTTTTGTATGAAATTCAAAGCGATATAAACTGAATATTATTAGCATGTTTAACTTCTCTGAAACTGCCAAAATCAGCTGTCACTATGAACCATTCACAACAGCTGGAGTTATCTTTAGGAAACGGACCGAACTAATTTATACTCCTCTATAATTTAATTTATACTCTATATACTAATTAATTATGCATTTTTGCATAAACATATGTTTTAAATTAATGTAGTAATACTAAAAAAAAAATTATAGTGGAAGAATAATAATAGTCTGTAAAATTAATAGAAATTCCATGTATACGTGTATAATGCAACAAATCTCGAAAAATAATCTGTATATCATTACTTATTTAAAATATAGTTTTCTAATTCCAAGTATCAAATGCTAATCGCGATATTAATATCAATGCTGCGACTAATCGTTATTTCGATTATTGCACTCATTCTATAAAAAGAACTATTGATTACTAATACAAAATTATGTTTTAGATTACCTTTATATACAATTAGAAATCAATTATAAATAGAACATAGATTCTATACTAAACAGAAAGACATTCATATAAGAATTAATTGTTCGTATTTACTACTTTCAATTTCTGCTTACCATTTATAATTTTCATGTACATAAGCTTTCACCACTTTGACTGTCTGTTCGGTATTCTCTGTAAGTTGAAGATTGTACTTTCCAGCCTTGACGCGAAGAATGCTTAAAATAGGAACGTTGTTAATACAATGCCCTGCTGTTATAATCCATTTTTCGTTCAAGATGGATCCGGCGCAAAAATGTTGGGAGAATATTTGGAGGGAAACTATGAACGGATAACTTCCTACTTCTGCTTCTTCACCTCCAACCACTTGTGACGAAATCGAGTGAGTAAAAGGTGAGAAAATAGGCGGTATCCGAAGACCGATTTTAGGTCTCTCTATAATTTAAATTAATGTTTAAGAAAACATTCGCGACGGGAAAGAAGTTAATAATAGCTATCTTTATAAAGTCAAAGCTATCTTTATGAAATTAGAAGATTTTTAATAACATAATTAGAAATTTTGTTATTTGCTTTGCAACAACAATTTTTTTTTGTAACAATACAATAATTTAGTTATAATATTTTTTAATAAAAAGTTCTTTTATACAATGTTCTAATAATCATTTTATAAACTTACCTAAATATAAATACACTCAGAATGTTTTAGATTTAACGCACCAACCTGCTAATAGTAGATTCCTGAAGTTATTTTGAAATGAAAATTTAATACCATAATGTCTAAGTTAAATATTTTTTTAATAAATCCAGGATTAGAAATATCAGTAATTTTATTTTTGCATACGTTATATTTATATTGATATTAACAAAGGTAACTATTAGCTTTTATATTTAATACTTTATGTTGTACTATACCTAAATGCGCAAATTTTAGATGATACATTGAAAAAAAAGATTGGTTGCTGCAACAATTTAAATAGTAAAATATGGCATAGCAATTTTATATGGCTGCAGCAATTTTTGGTTGTAGCAGCAAATTTTTAATTGTGCTAGCCTATCCGCAATGTCAGTATATAATTTCGATAGGCTAACGCAAAAAATAAATATTTGTTACAAAAACTTGTAATATATAAAAATGCTACGTTATATTTTACTATTTAAGTTGTTGCAGCAACCAATCTTTTCTTTCAGTGTATAATTTGCTAACTTTAAATAATTATAATTCAAAAACTATTATAGCCTCAACATTTTGGTATTAGAATTTTAGTCTCAAAATAATTTGGGAAATCTGCCAGGTGTTGCATTAGATCTGAAACACTCTC
>NW_012130081.1:1114725-1116915 GCF_000143395.1 Atta cephalotes | reverse complement strand
TATATATATATATATATATATATATATATATATATATATATATATATGTATACATATATCGAGAAAATTGACTTACCAGCGATTGCCATAACTAGAAAAACAAAGAACACGATAGCTTTGGAATACATCTTGCTGTTTGATGACAATCCTATGAATAGATCGCATTTTATACTCGTTTCATCGAGCACATTCATACGATATCAGTAATGATAAGTCATTATTATCTATAAGAATTAATCACAATATTTTTACGATAACAAAAATTTTATTCCATGTGATACTTCTTCGTATTTTTATTGTATTAATTGTATTGTGTATTAATTGTTATAAATATTAAATCGTAAGGTACAACACAAATAATTTATATGAATAATTTGTATGAATAATTTATGCAATGCTGTTAAATCCTATATATTATATACTTCAATGACAATAATCTGCTACATACAATGACTGTTATAAAAAAATTAGGTATATTGAAAATGCATAAATTTACAGTTTTTCTAAAGAATGTAGATATATTTATCCACATTTAATACTTAATGTTTAATTCATTTAGACATTGAACTTAGTTAATTTTTTTCACAAAAGTATCATTCATTGAAAATAACAAAGATATCCAAATAAAACATAAATAATGTTAAAAAATTAATAAAAACTGATAAAGCATAATTTAATTATTCTAATGATTTTTTTATTCTAATGTAAGTTTAAAATAACTAAATATAACAAATATGAACAAAATTATGCTAAATAAAAAGTGGTAATAAACAATATTATTAAAAATATAATTAATTTTTTTATTTGTTATTTGTTTTCATATTATTTAATCAGATTCTAAATAAATTGATATATCATTATAAACTAATTAATAATTAAATATAAGTAATAAATGGTGAAATATTCTTGTAGTTTTAATTAGTTAAACTACAAGTCCTATTATAATAGGATCATATATTAATAGATAAAGATGTATTATTGTTACTTAAAATCGATTTTATCATTATTTATTCTCTTTTACACCATGCAATTGTTGTCTGAAACTTTTTCCCGAAAATTCCTTTCTTTTAACATATATAATCGACTGTATCATTTAAAATAAAACATCTTGTATATGTTAACTTTTAACTATATGATTTGTGTATTAAAATATGTATTGTAGATGAACAAATTAGTGTTATAATAGTGTTATAATAGTGTTAAAATAGATATACGTATATATTTAAGACGTGATTATGTTAACGTGATTATGTTAAATAACATAAAAACATAAACAGCAATAAATTTTGTAAGCGTTTTGTTCAGTCAATCAAGTTACTGTTAATTAATTTTTACTTTTTAAATAGAAAAGGAAAACGTTATTATTATATATATATATATATATATATATATATGCTGTATTTATTGTATTTTACGTTAAATAAAATACATAATATATAATAATTAATAATATATAATGCGTTATTCAGTATGCGTTGATATCGTCAATATCATCATCATTAATACATTAATAATTACTAATTTTCTTCTCAATCCATTGATTGAAACTAGATACTCTGGTGTATACGGATGGCGCTCCTTCACTACCGCATGGAATAATACCCCAAGATACAATTCCAATAAGAACCGGTTTTTGTCCATTACGTGAAATTAGAGGGCCACCGGAGTCTCCCTAAAAGTTAAAACTCAATATATATATGTATATTAAATTGTTATATTAATAAACAAAGACAAAACTACTGAAGTTCATATATTAAATTTATTGAACATCTGTATATCACTTACACTGCATGCTGAGATTTGATCGTACAGTGGCCCAGTACAGATATTAGTTTCATGAACGGGAGAATATCCTATTAAACGTTTAATGGTTTCATGGCAAGTAATGAGATCGAGGTACTCCATCTTAACATGCTGAAGTTTATCTGGCATTATTGGATAATGGCCAGTCGAAATGGAGCCCCATCCACAAAGCCATGCCTCTCCAGTTGGTTCACTTTCTGGCGGTGGTAATTCGATGGCTTGTATTTCTTCCGTTAACTTTAATGGAGACGCAAGTTTAAGCAGAGCAATGTCATATGGACCAACACCACTAAAAATTAGAAAATATGTGTTACAGTATATATACATATATAATGCAATATGTGTGTGTGTGTGTGTGTGTGTGTGTGTGTGTGTGTGTGTGTGTGT
>NW_012130081.1:1107290-1113833 GCF_000143395.1 Atta cephalotes | reverse complement strand
GTGTGTGTGTGTGTGTGTGTGTGTGTGTGTGTGTGTGTGTGTGTGTGTGTGTGTGTGTGTGTGTGTGTGTGTGTGTGTGTGTGTATTTATACTTATTAATTACAATTTTTTAGATGCATTGCTTTTAAACTAATAACGAAAAATTATAGTATTAGTGGAGGAATGATAATAATAATCTACAATCAATAGAAATATTATAACGTAAAAGATTTTAAGATTGAATTAATAGGTCATCGTTTATCTGAAATATAGCATTCTAATCGTAAATATCAAGTGCTAATACAATGATAATACAATAATACATCATTACATGCTAGTTATTTCAATTGTTGCATTTATTCTACAAATAAAATTCCTGAATAATAATTTATAAGCTATTTTAATCTAAATTATCTCTCTATACAAAGAAGTTACAAGTGAATTATAAATAAAACATTAATTATTCATGAAATAAATATTTATTCTTATAAGGACACTGTCTAATATCAATTTACAACACGCATGTGAATAGTCATTTCTATTTTTGTTTGCTAAACACAAATTCATTAAAGAAATTTAATTAACGCGTTACAATTTTGAGAAAAAATGGCATCAGAAGAAAAAATGACTATTTTTAAGAAGTTGTATAATCAGTATAATTTTTTCAAAATTTCATTGATGCCATGCGAAATATCAATTTTAAAATGCATTTTGGTTCTTTTCGGTATAATTTCTTTTTTCAAAGTATTATTTTGAAATAGTTCTTTCCCATGTAATGGTCTCATCTGCTTGTACATATATGTACATATCTGCATATATATCTCAAAAGTCATCAAGAAAAATCATAAGAGACAAATCATAATCAATTTTAAAGCTCCAAGTTGATATAGTCAAGCGGTATTAATAAAATTTAGGAAAAAATTTGGTATCAATATTACAAACGTCATGAAAATCTTCAAGATAATTGTTGTAATGTTTTACCTTTTTGATGCCTTGGAATATTTGTGACTTGTTAACCAAATTTTAATGGATTCGTATTCAGCAGGCAAAAATATATCGAAAATAATTATTCACATTCGTGTTGCAAAAGAACTCAAATTTTGTCGGAGATGAAATTAATTAAATTATTCGTACTTATTGCTCTTTAACATTTTACTTACTTTTCATAGTTTTCATGTATGTAAGCTTGCGCCACTTGAACTATCTGTTCGGTGCTTTCGTTTTTTTTAATATTGTGCTTACCGGCCTTAATGCGAAGAAAATTTAAAGAAGAACCTGTATTAACACAGTGTCCTGCTGTTACAACCCATTTTTCGTTTATGATGGATCCAGCGCAGAAATGAGAGTCAAACATTTGAAGGGAAACTATGAACGGATAATGTCTTTTCGGTGCTTCTTCACCTCCAACCACTTGTGCCGAAATCGGCATCTGGAGACCAATTCGGGGCCTCTCTTAAATTTGAATTAATAATATTTAAGGAAATACATTTGCGATAAAAATTAACATAAAACAT
The DNA here is from genome assembly GCF_000143395.1 of Atta cephalotes. Classification (NCBI taxonomy): domain Eukaryota; kingdom Metazoa; phylum Arthropoda; class Insecta; order Hymenoptera; family Formicidae; genus Atta; species Atta cephalotes. Next base: position 1,112,340 of record NW_012130081.1, on the reverse strand, counting down.
AAAGCTAAAAATAGTTCTCTGTGGAATAAGTTAGAAGAAATTATAATGATATATTAAAAATTGAATTTTGCTGTTTGCTTTAATCTATGGAACAATAGAGTAATTCAATTATTATTTATTTAATTAGTTTGAGAATATTTAATAAAAAAAATTTTTATATATTGTTTTATATATTGTACTTATTTCTTAAATAACTATATAAATTTTATATACACATACAAAATGTTTTGTATCATGTAGACATGACTTCAAATGTGAATTTGAGTCATAAAAATTATTTTAAGAAATTCATAAACATTAGTTCTATCAGATCTTGTTTTTAAGTTATATATACATTTTTTTGTATTTTGTTAGCATTGAAGCACTTGTTGTCACAATGAGCTAGTGCGCATTTTATAAATGCAGCATAAATGAATTCTAATGTTAAAGTGATATTGATATTTTCCCTTTTTTCTTTAATTTTAGAGTTCATATATATATCCGTTTTTACAAAATGTGAAATAGCCTTTCAACAATTTAGCAAGCTTTTCTATTCTCATTAAACTGAGCTAGCCTAGCATTTTCACACTTTTCGCATCTTTGCATCTTATTGATTATATTAATACGACAAAAATAAACTTTTTATGTTATTCATGTTATTCTGAATTTATTCCTGGAGTTATGTTATAAAACGTTCTATGAATCAAATAAATCGAGAAAATTGACTTACCAGCGATCACCACTGTTAGGAGAGCAAAGAACACGATTGCTTTGGGAAACATTTTGCTGTATGATGTTAATCCATAAAATTGACTGCATTTTATACTCATTTCATTGAGTTTAACAACATGTTATCAATAAAGATGAGATTATAATTTATCATAATCTACAGAAAATTATAATACGTTTACGATAAGAAGGATTTTATTGCTTACGTGATCTTCTTTGTGTATACAATTGATATAAATATTGAATTGAATGACGCGATTGATGCAACTAATTTAAACAAACGATACAACTAATCTTATACATTACATATTATTTAATTACACTTTATATTTAATTTATATATTTATTTAACATAATCAGATTTTATCAGAAAAAAAGCGTCCATTAGTAAATCAAACAAAGATAACTATATAAATAAAATAATAAAACTAAGACATGCATGTATAAAAATCAATTAATAAAACATATTTTTATTATTTTGATTATAACTTAAAAATAAATTAAATTCAACAAGACTTAATAAATGTAACAATAATGAAAAATATTAACACAATTAATCTTTCTTCTATTTTATTATTTGTCTCGTTATTGTCGCAATCTTAATATGCTAATTAAGCATAACATTTATTTAGTAACAATAAAACATTCTTCAATTAATTAAACTGCAAATCTAATTATGATAAATCATTCAGTAGATAAATTTGTATTACTGCTATCTGATTATGATTAATCATGAAATGTATAAAAAGGTATAAAAAGAATGCGGAAAATCAATAATTTAATATGATATATCGAATGGATTTATTTATTTACTTATTTATCTGTCAAGATTGTCTGTTTTATATTCTAACGTATCCAAATAAAAATAATTTAGATAAAGAATAAAAACATTGTAATTATGGAGGGGATATGTACATAAAAGACTATAAAATATCTTTGTGCAAAATATTTATTTATTTCTTTCTTTTGTTCGTTTTCAATGAACTACTCCGTACTGTGAGTAGAACTATTAAATCATATATCACAAATAATACAGTAGTAAGTAATTTTATTTAACTCAAATATTAAATTAATTATTATTAAATTAATTAACACTAAAACAAGAATATATATTTAAGTTAACATCTCTCTTTAAGTTAAGTTAACATATTAATATTTAAATGAAACGATGTAAAAGCTCTTTGGAAAAATTAATATCATGATAAAAAGCTTTATGATAGATGATTAATAATAGAATAAGAATATAAAGAAAGTTATTATCCCATATCAAATTATTTCTTAATATCGAAGATAATATTCTCATTGTTAACGCAGAAAAGACAGCGCATCTGATGAAATCAATACTATGAAATTATACGTTTTATATGATGATACTCACGGTTAATTTTTTTTATTAAGCTTAGTGTAGAATAAAAACTACCTACATTATATTTATTCCATCTTTCCTTTATAATTCTTTTTCAACATTCTATATATATTTTGCACTTTTTTATCTTTTGCTTGTTTTAGATTCTATATGAAAAGTATTTTTCAACATGAATTTTTAATTAATATTAAAAATAGTTATATTTGCAAGAGTTGACTGAATAATTTTAATCATGTCAGAAATTTCTTATTGCTTTACAGGAATAAAAATATTTTGTCATGATTTATTTTACTTTATTATTAATCTATAATAATTTTCATTTTTGAATGTCATTTTATTTATTTGATATTTTAGTGTTATTCCATTATTTGAAAGATTATTGAAATATTTGATATTTTTGATAATGTATTAATGTTATAATTATATTTATTAAAAGAGAAGATAAATAAATATCCATATTATATAATATCCATATTATAATTGTTCCTTTCTCTAATATTAAGTTTAGTAATATCTTTAAAAAGTCTTTAGTAATATCTGATTTACGAATATATCCTACTTAATCTATCCTACTTAATTAAATTAAATTCACTGTACAATGTAATTTACAACATTAATAAAATTTTATTTCATCTATTTAAGAAACTTTGAATTAAAAACTAAAATTATAGAATTAAATTTTTTAAATTGTATTGTATACTTACATAAAATTATGATATAGGCTAAAATAATAAAATAATGCAATAAATTTTCTTTAGCTAGGATTTACTGAAATTTTTAGTGCATAATAATTATAAATAAAAAGCTAGATTGTTACTATTCGGTTTTTTATTTCTTTTTTTTACATTATATATAGGATTAAATATCGGATCGGAAGATATGAAGAATTTATAAATTATACAATTTATTTATAATAATTTTTTTAGCATTATAAAATGTAACATTATTGCCCTTAATATTATTTGGCTAATTTATTAGAAATCTTTTCTTTAATTTATAAATTAATACTCTTAATATTTTAATAAAATATAGATTATGTCCGAATACAATATTGATAAATATAGGTACATTAATTATAAGTAAAAAATGACGGAAGTTGATTAACGAGATTATGTATTAATAATATTTTGAATGTTAATTATTACTAACAATCCATATTATTGTTTTAATCCAAATAATGTAAGAAGCTACGCGAGTGTAGACCGAAGGTCTGTGACTGGTACCGCACGGGTAGGTTCCCCATGAAATGATTCCAACTAGAGTAGGAACGTTGTTTTCAAATTGGACCAATGGACCGCCAGAGTCACCCTGAAATACGAAAAGTATTAATTATTAAAATTTAATTATTAAAAATATTGTACGAAAAGAATGTTTTGTATTTAATTATCTAATTCTCTTTGTTGTAATACTAATAACAAATTTAGACATGTAATAATGATAATTATATCTCTATAATATGTGCATATTATACACTATACATTATAACATAACTTTACAATACTTTTAGACGGATTAAAATTAAAATCTAATGCCGTTTTGAAATAGATTAACAAAATAATTGATTAATGGATAATATTAACGATTAATATTAGATAATAATATTCTCTAAATTTCTTAAAGTAATCTCTCTTCGAAAAAGTTAAAATACTGCCACTATTGAAAAACAGCGAAAAATTTACACATAGAAAAAAATAACTTAAATTTAAATAAATATTTACTTAATAAAAAGAAGTGATTATTAAATCAAATTAATATTTTTTGTACCAAATAAATATATTTTTATATTTAATAAATATTTAATATATATTTAATAAATATTTACTATTCAAATAAATATTTATTGAAATTTAGGATATATTTTTTTTTCAGTGCACTTTTAAATAAGAGGGACAGATTTTCACTCTTTTTTTTTGAAGTGAGATTTTACACTTTTACAATGAAATTTACTTAAAAAAAGAAATGAAATTCTTTCCTTTGGAATAAATCTAATTCCAAAAAAGAAAAAAAAATCTGCCATTCTTATTCAAGACTAATCCTTTTGGAATGAGACTTCGCTCTAAGAAATTTAGAAAAACGATAAAATCGAGAATGAGTATTCTTTTTGTAATCACACAATTATAATCATAGTACTACGTTTACGTATTTAATTAATTGCAAAAATAAAAAAAATATAAAAAAGTTTAAATTTTATTTACAAAACAAGCGGATATTTCATCAATAGCGGCAGTGCAAATTTGTGAATCGTAAAGTTGCGGTACTTTGACTTTTGCACGATTTTTCGAGAATTCATCTTGACAAGATTTACTGTCCAATAATGGAACAGTAACTTTTTGGAGAACATTGGAAAGTCTTGGAACCCATGTCTTGGAGACGGAGCCCCATCCAGACAGTACAGCATTTCCAACTTGTACCTCGTCTTGTTCAGGTAATTTGACAGCGGATACCCACTTATTAAAAATGAGAGGAGTTTTAAGTTTCAGAAGAGCGATGTCATATGGTGCAACACCTCTGTAAAAAGTAATACAATAATATTTAAAATATCACGTTTCAGATTCATTATTAGTTGAAAAACGCGGATACGAAAGAATTTATCAAAAGAATAGTGATAATTTAAATCATGACATACATTGCGAATTGTGAAATGATTGCATATGATATCTAAGTACATAAACACTTTTATAAATTTTCTTGAAAACAATTAAATCTATCACATTTATCTATCACATTTCAAAACTGTTTTAGTATTTTAGATCTAATCTACATTCGTAATCCCAATATTTTAGAATATTTTAGATAAAATCTACATTTGTGTTTTTACAATGATTAATTATTAACATTTTAATTTACACACACACACACACACACACACACACACACACACACACACACACACACACACACACACACACACACACACATACACACACACACTATATATATATATATATATATATATATATATATATATATATATAT
>NW_012130081.1:1078632-1107270 GCF_000143395.1 Atta cephalotes | reverse complement strand
TATATATATATATATAAATTCATTAATTACATTTTAAATAATATATATAAGAAATTCTTTTCATTATGATATTTTTATAATTAAGTTTTAATTATATTAGATGATTTTATAACAAACGGTTATAAATTATTATTTAATAAATTAATTATTTAATAAAAAAATCGTTTAATAAAAAAATTTTACAGTAATATATCTCAGAAATCAGAAAAGTCTGCAACGTAATTCAAAGTATGCGCGTTATTCAAGACTGTGAATGATAATTATAAGTAAAATTAAAGTGATCAATAAGGTATAATATTTTCTCCAGTTTTATAGAATTCTTGCTGCATTAATTGGAATTCCAGTAAATTCAACCAGAAAGGTATCAAATATTTATATAAAATAAGTCGATTAAAGCATTACAAATTTATATTTCGGAAAGCATTTTAGAGACCTTTATGTGATTTTCATATGACTATTCATAGTTAAATCAATAACACTTATGTTCTTCTCGAAGTCACAAAAATTTTTATGTCTAAATTATGTCTAAATTATATTATATATTTCTCTCTAAATGCTTTATTTCCGAGATATAAATTTGTAACACTTTAACTGATTCACCTATATATTTAAATTTTTTCAAGCAATCTAATCGAGATAATTAAAAATTCAATTATTTAACTAGAATTCTAATTCATATGAGATCAGAATTTGTTTTATTCGTACTTCTTGTTGGTACAACCAGAACATTTTTCCCAATGTAGAATTCCAGTTTCTGAAATATTCACTTTTATCTATAAATAAAAATAATATAGACATACCCTGGATAATTTTCATGCACATAAATCTTAGCAACCTTAACTTCTTGCTGAGCTTCCTCATCTTCAAGAAGATAATATTTGCCAACAATGACCTTAAGTTCGCCTTGTGTCATAATGCAATGTCTCGCAGTTAAAACAAAACTCTCGTGCACAATCGAACCACCACAAATGTGACTAAAACGTAATAAAGGTGGTAAACCCCATTGAAGAGAGACCTGATAAGAGAATTCTCCTGGTATTGCATTCTCACCGTCTGTGATTCTGGGTTTCAGGCCGAAAAGGACGGCCAGACATACTATAAAAATGTTTAAGAAAACTTTAAACACATAATTCTTCTAGAAATACAATTATATTTTTGCAAAGTTTGAACGTTTCATTTAGTGTTTATAATATATTTAGCATCGTTCTTATTAATAGATAAAACTGTTTCATAAATAAATCTTTCATTTAAAAGCATATAATATTCTAGTTTTTTATTTAATTTTTTATATAATTAATAAAGGAAACTTTTTATATCAAGTATTTTATTTATTAGATCAGTAATTCTCAAACATAGTGTATTTATATTTAGATATATATTTAAAAAAAAATTTTTGCTATCTGCATATTAATTGTTATTATATTTAAACATTTAAAACATACAAACTTTATAAAAAATAATATTATATATATAACAATAAGGAAAAAATGTGCAAAAAAAATGAATATTCTTACCATGGAATGCCAGAATAATGACTAAAAGACACTGAATCAACATTGTCAGTTGAACAGAAGTACTGAATAAGACTTACAGTTTATATACGAAATAACGGAAAATATCTCATGATAAGGTATGCGTATATTTTGGATTAATCTTGATAACACAACTTCTTCTTGAATGCATAGATAAGCAAGCATTGACTGTTTTTTAATTTGTCTCTTAAAAAAAACTTCTTCTTAATAATTAATCTTCAAATATATTAACACTAGTCGATTTTATCATGTAATTATTTTATGCTAGAAATTCATCTCCATCTTTATATAAATAATAGTATAAAAACACTTTTATTTGTTGTATCGCGTGTTTTATAATACACTCAAATTAAAATTAAAAATGAAACTAATAATCTGATAATTTTAATAAATAAAGTAGGACGATTCTTAGTGCACTATTATTTGTACAAAAGTATTTGATACTACTATATAAAATAAATAATAGATACATTCATATAATATTACATTATACACATTCTCTTCACTAAACTATAAATATAATTTTGTATACAAATATACTTCACATAATCTACAACAGAAATGTACAAAAATAAACATATCTAAGGCAGTTACGAATTTTTACAATTTAATTAAAAAATTTCTTAAAACATAATTTTTTATTTAAATTAAACTATATAATTAAATTTTCTAAAAATCAATCTAGAAAATAATTTTGCATAGGAAACTCAAAATCTATTACAGCACTCCTGTAATTTTTGTAATTAAAAAAATTGATGATATTTTAACAGATAATGTATTCCTTCGAATTTTTAATTAAATGTAAATTTATCTTTCATTATCATCTCTTATATTCAATTAATTTATTTCGATAACAATACGAGTGCTAATTTCTCGATACAAATGCCGTATGTACCTACCCTGTGCATTGATGTCTATTGCATAGAAATGAGAAATGGGTAAAAACCCATTTCTCATTTCTATGCAAACTTGTAATTTATAAAGGTTATTGATTCAGTTTCCACTATCTGGCTTAAAAAGTGAACATTCGAACATTAAGTACGCATTAGAAGCAAAAAACATAGATTTTATGTGTTGCAAGTAACTAAACGAGCTATCGCCCGGATTCCTGCCCAAATTTCTCGTGCAGTCGGAACTATTTGAGTAGCCGGTAATAGGAATCCATATGTTCCGCGATCGCGTAATTCCACCGTGTATGCATACTTTATCGAGGCAACACCTTTAGCCCAATCGTCGGATGCTCCTGCAAATAGAAAAGAAACTCATTCTCTGTGACATGAAATATTATGAAATACATATTATCATCTTATCTTGATGTCTGATTTTCATAACAGCCATTCATTAAACTAATATAATCTTTTGTATAAATCAATCTAAAGAGTATATTAAAATTAAAATAATAATATTAAAGTAGGTACCAGAAGTCAGATACATTAATTCTGTTGCTGGTCCAAGTTGATAATTAGTACCATGAACTTTCGAAATAGCGTTAATTGCCTTTCTCGCTACGTTCATTAAATCGGAATAATCCGATGGTTTCGAACGCGTGTAACCCCATGGTACGAGCCACATTTGAGAATAAGAATGCAAAGTTAAGTACATTCTGAAAACGTAAATTTAGTATTTAATATTGTTATACAATTAAAATTTTTACATTAGAAATTTAAAATGTATTTGAATGGTAAATTTAAATTAATTAAATGTTGATTAGACAATTACCGAATATGTTGTTTGTTTGCTAAAATATAATCTGCCATAGCCTTCGTTTCAGGTTCAGAAAAGGCGAAAGGCCCGGAATATGTTTCATGACAAGGATCTGAACTGGCACCTCCTTCTTTGTCTTCGCCCCAGTGGTATGCAAAATTTCGATTCGGATCGACTCCTTCGCATGTAGTCCAGAACCATCTAGTATAGTGCGTTACGAATTGTAATAAATTTGATGGTGTGTATCTAAAAAAGAAAATCACTATTTTCGTTAAATACACACAAAACTCTTAATCTTACAGAGATTAACAATTTAATCTCCTAAAAAGCAAGAAATATTTTGAAACATTTTAGCAACATGTTGTAACATTGCTGCAATGTTACTAAAATGTTTCAAAGTGTTTTTTGTTTACTGGGTTAATACTAGTCAATTTATTATTGAAAAACAGTAATTACTTATTTGGAGCTAAAAATTCTAAACAACAGTGTCTTAATATTAAAAATGAGTAACTAATTATTGTCTTCTATTATTATCCAATATTAGATTTATGTGAGGAAAATTATTTCGTTGTGTAATTGATTAGATATGCATACGATACGACCATATATAATTTTATAAAACAGTGTCTTCCAATCCAGATAACTTTGTTCTTATCTTAAATTCTAAAATCTCATTTTTCGATTAGATTCACTATAATTTTAGATTCACTTTAATTTTCAATTTCTCTAAATATAATATATCGCTCTTGATATACATATAACACTATGCGACAAAATTTTTTTTTTTGTTTTTGGCATGTGGACTATTATTTTTCAAAGATTTTTAGCCGTTAAATTTGAATTCATGCTCAGAAAAATCACGTCACATTTCCGAAAAAATTGAAATAATATAGATGAAAAAATGACGATTTTGACCATATTTACAATGATATTGCAATTAAAGAAATTTTATTTTGTCAATTTTGTTTATACTATCCTAAAGTGCTATCTTTTACATTTGAAATAAGTTTTTTGTTTTTGATCTTTTTATGATCAAGTTACATAGATTAAGCTGCCTCGCGTTGTCGCGCACTACATCTTCATTTTTGGCGCGAGACACACTACAGTGTCTCTTGATCATATATAACTAATAAGGGTCATATTTTGATTTGTTTTCTTACACTTAATATTCCGAGGTTAGCATAACAATTGCTAGAAGATCATTCAGTCACAATATATGTTTTTAGAGTGCACCATGCGTAATCGATCTTTGTTACACTGAGTAAAAAAATACTTCAGAAATGATATTTAGCAAGTCAAAGACAAAATCAATGTTAGACTGTAAGATCAAGCAAATATTATTGACATTAATCGATTAATTAACATTCTGCATACAATTGGCGTGTCGAAGCGAATGTTTTTTTTCCTCTCCTCTCCTCACCTACTATCGTTTTGACTTTCCACATGATTACTTCTGGTTTTTCGCCAAAAACGATCGCTGACATGGCTATATTCGTAACCATCGGGATTAACAACTGGCAGAATCATCCAATCCGAGTTGTTTAACAATTTTGTGTAGCTCGAGTTCTTCTCTACCAACTGACTCAATATGTAGGTCGCTACTGCGGTACCAATCCATTCTCGCCCATGCATGCCTGCAAAGACGATCACGATTTACCGAAAAGATAATCTAACGGGAAGAGATGCATAAAACGTGGGAAGCATACAGGTTCGATGTCAGTAAAGAACGGTTGACAATAATTTTGATAGCCATAAATTGTTTATAAAAAGAGTTTTTACGATGTTATTAAAAACAATTATTAAGAGGAAAGATTTGAAACTATTTTTATTACATTAATATACTTATAATTTATTATTTATTATTTATTCAATTATCTTTTAATTAATACTTTTTCTTATTTGTATTAAAGAAATGTCTGTCTGTATAAAAGGAACTTACCGGCATCAATCCAAATAGCAGGTTTTCTTTCGCCTTCTTTGTTTAATCCAGTCGAAATCTTCGCCATCTTTATCGGTTGGCCCTCGTAACTATGTCCGATAGTTATTAATTCTACTATTGTGGGATATCTGAAGGCTAGATATTCTAAATAACGTATGATATCTGTTAAAAAGAAAGCCAATTTATTATGTTATTTAATTAAATTCACTTATTTATTTATGTACATACATATGTAAAATAGAAATTAATTGATGTTCATCCGAAAATATTATTTATGTACATCAAATTAAAATTAAAAGTATTAGTGTATTAGTGTATTTATAATATAATAGATACTAAATATTAAATTACATTTTATAAATTAGTATTAATCACATAAATATATTAAATTAATTTAGTACAACGTGAAAATATTTTACAACACGATTTTACCTCCATATCGGTGATAACGTTTCCAAGTCATTGTGTGGCCTTGAGTGGTGACCAAGTCTTCACGTTGTTCTTTAGACATCTTCGGATTTTGATAAGAGATCGTCTTCTGTTAATTAAGAAAGCGTATTTCCTTGATTTTTACTGACTGTACTTAATTTAAACTTGCATTAGTTATGTCTATTAATCATGTCTACAACCAGCAAAATTTCTCTTTTCTCATACATTGACCATTAGTCAACGTTTAAATAACGATTAATACATGTAGTAACGAAAACCTTTGATCCAACATTTTAATATAACAGGTGATACTTTATCCGTTACTTTCATGTTGCTTTTTGTATTTGAGTGTAAGAAATCATTGAAAAGGTCATAAGTAAAGCGTGTCAGCATTAGATATGGACATCAGCTGCCATCGGAATTTTCTTCCGATTGCAAGTATTATATAAATAATGAAAGACCAATTTTGTAAATTAATAAAGTATAATTACGATGTCATTGAGTGTTTTCTATCATTAGTAATATTGAAATTTTCTACGCAGGTGTCCTTGAACGTTTTGGCCAGACTTTGAGATTTTATAAAAAATTTAATTTTAAATAAAGAATTTTCTGTAAACATGGACTTTTTATAGAATTAAATTTCCTATAAAGTCTCAAAGTCTGGCCACAAAATGTTTGGAAACATTTCGTACATATATTTTTATGAATAAAAAGATTAATTTTTCATGTACTTTTATGTATTTTTTGCGCAAAAGTTCTGTATCATTTTTACCTGGATATCCGATATTAATACTTTAAAGTCAATTTTTTTATCCCTTAAATAATCCTTAACATCATTTATAAGATCTGGTGCCACAATCATGTCGGAAGTTCTATAAAAGGAAGTATAGAAATATGTTAGATAATTAATTATTATAATAAAAATGCAAATACAAACCTATTAGGATTTGGAAAGGACCAAAATTTAATATCTTCAGGCTCGGCGTCTCTTAAGTCACGCAGATCTGTAGCTTGATTTTCCGTGTTAGGAAATGCCCTGATTAAATGATAATTTTTATAATTTATTCTTCTGATACCTGACCGTGAATTCTTTTTCTCGGTACCAACAATACTGCTCACGACTGTGCTAAGTCCGCTTGCTACGACGGACAGCATGGATTCAACGAGGCCAAATAGAGAAAAACCTCTATAATCATCATCGTCCCAGGAAAACTCTTTGGGTGTGTTTTGAAGATGATTATTATTTGCTTCAGCGAATAAGAGTCTTTCTTTTTCTCCGTTTTTGGAATTCAAACATAGATGGAATTTTTGATTGTTACGGACATCCTGCAAACTATATGTCGATTTATATATATTATTATTTGTACTTTTCATGTTGTAAAATAATTTTTAATTTTTCTTTATATTAATTACATTAAATTTAATGTTTCTTTATATTAATTATATTAAAATTTAGCGACTTTTCTTTTCATTAGATTACAGAGAATACACATAATAATCTTTGTAAATCTTTGTAAATTAAAGTTTCATAATTTTTTAAAACTTTTATAACATTAAAGAAATAATTATTTTGTTTATTATAAGTTTCATTATAAGTTTCAAATTTTATAAGAATATTCTGATTATGAGGACTTGCAAAAATGTCTATCAGTTACGTCTTGACGTTTGTATCACGTGTTTTTGAAATGCTAAGAATACCCTTCTTATGTTTGCGTAAAATTCATTGATTGATATATTTTTTTCATTAACTATTTCGGCAAGACAATATAACATTCTTTTATAATGTACTCTTTAATGTATTACTTCTTTTAATGTATTCTTATATATAATCTACTTTCTCTTAGAAAAAAAAAAGAACGGTTAACGTAGAACGGTTAACGTACATATAGCGAATAGAAAGGCGCATCTTAATTAACATGATTGAACGTTACTTAGCAAAAATAATATGTAAAAATCATTGAATAGAAGTTGTAGTTGAATTAAATGTGACAAATGACAGTAATTACATTTTCTTATATAAGAACTAAATTTTAATTTGTAATTTGTTATATTTTTTTGCAGAATTGAACATTAATTTAAACTTAAATTCTCTTCTTCTTTTTCTTTCTTTAATTTAAGCATTTTAAAGAAAAATAGATACAGAGAGAGAAAAAGAAGAAAGAGAAGAATTTTTAAAAAAATTTTAATATTTACACATTACATTTATCTCCGAAAGATATATTAAAAAATACATCACTTTGAAATGACATAGTACCAGTAATCTCTAACTAAAAACAAAATCCTTTGAAGATTAATCTTTGAAGATCATTATATTTATAATAAGACATTAAAAGATAAATCAATTCACATATTCATTCAAACAAGCTTCTAATTATCCATCAACGACACCAACCCACTTTCTTCATCCAGTATTTTTTCCTTTTTGAATATCCTTTGTTCTGTGTGATCGTATTGCGGATGTTTTACCGTGTAATTACCACGATATGGAATACTGTTTGCCGGATGCAGCACGAGAATCCCCGAAACTCCGAGGATTACGCACAAGATCGACTCGACGCCGGCACTCATAGCGTGCTTTGATCGCGCCAAGGATACTCGATCGTCTCAAAGGTTCCTTGTTGACTGGCAAACCCGCAGCCGGAACCAGTCGCTGGTTCATACGGCCACGTGAAACACGACGGTTTCACTGTTCTGCCTTACGGGCTTGGATTACGGGATTTTATTTCTACGCTAGATGACGTTCATTCTTCAGTAATGCAACGGATCAGAGGCTTCGGGATTAATGGATGAGATATTTGAAACGTTAGAAGTCAAATACATTTATTGATGTCAATTTACGGTGATTTGAATCAATAATATTGCAGTTTGTAACATCAGTAAAATCTAAAAAGTAATGACATTATACTTAGCACATTGTATTATCTTTGATGCTGATTACTGATTTTTCAAAAGGAAAAGAATTCAAACTTATAAATTATAAATATTTATATATTGATAAAATAATAGTGATTTAAATATAATGTAAATTATAAATTAAATACAATATACATTATATTGTATATACAACTATAAACTAATCTATTGTATATACAGTATATTGTATATACAACTATAGACTAATCTATTCAAATTTAATGTTTGCTTTATATTTCCTGAAAATTCGTCTATTATTTTATTATCAAAATTTATGTTATTATTTAATTTCGATTTTTTATACTTAATGCAAAAAAAAATCTCTGTGTTAACAAATAACAAGATAATAGAATAATAAGACAAAATTTTCAAACTATAAGTAAGTACATTCTGGTGAATTTGTTTGACATGACGAGATACGTAGTAGGTCAGTGAGTTTGCCGTTAGCAAAACATGTTTTCATGATATCAATGTTCAAACAACCGTAACTATATGTGTTAAATCTACTTTTCTAATAATGGTTTTTACATAATTACTGCAGTTAAAACAGCTTATTTAAAAACCTAATGTAAACACGTATATAGATGGAAATGTTAAACACATTATTTGTTATTTAATTTCTTTTTATATTAAATTTCTCTGTTTTATATCAGTAATTGATGAGAAATATAATCATTGTGAATGACTTTTTATAATAATTTACGAGATAAAATTACTAGAAGAAAATAGAATTTATTGTAACACGATAAGATTAATAAAACTCTCTCTCAAAATTTTAGTAACAATATAGTATAATAATTTAATATCTATAATAAAAACCAAAATTAAATCTTTGCTAAATATTAATAAAATGATATCTCCTTATTACAAAATTGATATAAACAGTAAATAATACATATTTATGCGACTTTGCGATCCCGCATATATATTACATAGTTACATCATTTGACTGTAACAAACTATATCTGTGATACGAACTGATCTATCCATTTTTTATCATAAATACATGCCATTTAATTGTACTGTTCACATTATTGTTTAATAAAATTGTTTTTGTATTATCAAGAAATATTTCGCTTATATCTTTATCTGTAACAATTATTTATAATAATAACAGATAATGATATATATGTTGAAATTTGTGCAACGGCATGGACCGTAAATTATATAATAAAATAGGGTAAATATTAAAATCAAAACACGCTGTGAATATGATTTATTGTTATTACAACTATACGCGCGTACCCATGCGGCACGCAACGGTACAATTATTGCGCAAACGTACAGAATATAATAGAGTAAACAAGTATATAATAATATTAATAATTATTATTATAATGACTGAATGTTAAATTAATGTTACGCTGTTAGTCGGGTTCGGACGCGTACGAAATCTAGACGGAAAAAAAAGGGCAGACGGACGCTGAAGAGAAGAAAGAACGCAAAAGAAGACATGGTCGGTTCTCTCAAACGGGCCCTTAATCCTTTCAACGGCATCCAATCATTTCGAGATGTCGTTTCGAGCCCATTATTACAAGATAAAGCACATTACAATCATTTTACATGTAGTCTTAGCACGAAGTGTACCTCGCGCTCGCCGCCATTGAAGGGCCAAGCATACCCGGAAAGGGCTCCTAAGGTCACCGTTTAACCTATTTCTTGATCATCGAATATACAGTACGAATTTTGACTAGCACATTGCGTAACTACGGGTCCTCCCTCTCGCAATCGTGGAGGAGTTCACGGAGAACGGAGAAAACGCCGAAGCTTCGACCGATCTTCGTTCGGAAGACAAAAGTAAAAGGGATTGCGAAAATAGACGAAGAAGTCGACGACATCGAAAGGAAGGCCGATCACTGCAGACATCAGCGGTCCATTCGCGCCGTCGTATTGTCGTAATTACAATATAATCGATTCGATTGTAATAATTGACTGCTCATCGTCGTGCCCGTCGAGATATAAAGCTTTTCAAGAATAAGCTCTCGACGATATACGAGTCCGAAATGGCAAGAATTTATGGATTTACTGAAAGAATACGCGCGATACTGCCTCGTCACGTGCATACTCCTCCTCAAATAGCATTATTCATCCTAACCTGCGTGATTTTCGAGCTGATCCTAAACATAGCATTGCTTCTTCCATGAGTCGCGGACTGTCATTCATTTCGCGACGATTTTTCTCAAGGTGTCTCTTTGAGGCCATCTTTTAAGGCGACATTGTCTCGTGACGTATTTACAGTTATTTATAACACCATTCTTTCATACATCGAGGGAGCATGACACGGGGATTTTATACGTGCGTGTATGTGTATTGAGTGTATAATATATACTCTGCAAACGATGTAACATTCTCTGTCAAATATTACTCGAGAGTCTCAAGTATAACATGATAATATATGAATTTACGATGCTCGCGCATTATTTAACGATCTACTCGTTATGTAAATTTTACCGTAGATAGTTCGAAAAAATTAGAATTCTTAAATAAAATGCAATGATAGATTCCAATTATTTTGTGATTATGTATTTTTATAAATTTCTATACTTAATTCTATAATAAAACATTTTTTTAATAAAAAAATGAAAATAAAAAATACTTTTTGAAGATAATAATCATTCGCATTCCGACATTCATTGCCAGAGCTCATAACGTGTAGTATATAGATTTTCTTTATCGAAATATATCGTAAAATTTGAATTATTTCAATAATTGCTAAATAGTATATATACTAAATTTTAATTAATCTTATTATGAATATACCGTAAAATACTCATGACACTACATGACTTTATAATAATTTTTAAAATATAATAAAATAATTTTATTATATATATCAAATTTTACCAACGTAGTCATTTGACCACCTTACCCTTCTTAAACCATACACATTATAGCTTCACTATTCGCTACGTTAAATCACAACAGTAACGATAATCAACAACAACTTTCTTATCTTGACTGCATATTGACGCGAGGATGGAATCGATTCACGTATCGCTTCTCGTTCTCCTCGAATTCTCTTCCAAAGAGAGCGATCCTCGACCTCTTCCCAGCGTTATCGATAATTATATCATCCCTACTGTTTTCAACATGAATGTTCTACTGATTCAACGCTACGAAATGCACGAAGACTTATTACGAGTAATCGGTTAATGATAATGATTAATTCGTGCAACCATTTCCAGCGGATCTTTTAAAAGGATCCACGTATGTCCTCCGCGTGTCAGCAGAATAACGATTTCATGAATCAATTATATCGATCATTCGTTCCGTTATCCCCAACTTCTCAGTCGTTTTGTCCTTAATTGGACTTCGCATTTTTTTTGCGCTAAAGATATGTGTCGGTATTGACTTTAAAGACAAAACCGTTAACGAATTCACGATGATGTTTGTGCCCGTTAGTCTTGGCGATTGCGGCGAGCAAGTAATAATTCTTAAACGATGTTAGCTTTGGCGATGGAGTTTCCCATCATGACTTTGTTTACGAAGTTTACGATGGCCGTGGCGGGTTGCTCTGGTTCCAATTCGGCGAACACGTGACATTGATTGTCCAATTTATGAGCGGGTTTCCTTGCCACGAAGCCGAAACAGCGACTGGAAAGAAAAATAATAAGTAAATTATTTAAATTTAAGACAAATATTAAAATTATTAAATTTCAATTTAATGATTAAATGCTTAAATAATTCGCAATTTTTGTAAAATTTAGAATTATAATCTCTTCTTTTTACACATAAATATATAAAATTTATATACAAATAAAATTTTATAAAACTATTAAGTAAATGTAAGTCAGAAAATATTTCTCAACTATGATAATTTTTTTATAAGAAATCATAAAAATTTAGATTTTATTTCTTGTAATATAATTTCATTTCTTAATCAAACAAAAATTTTGAAAACATACTGAGCGCTAAGAGATCTTCCGGTATCTTCATTGGAGAAGTCCCATGTGCGTTCTTCAGAGTCCAATCCGCAATAACTTATATTATTTGTGGGATAATGTCGACGGAAAAATAGCTTTCTTGCATTATCAGTCAAAGTAATACCCTGCGTGGAGACTTTGAAGTGAACAATTGTGGCGACCGGTAAAGGCTTTTGCTCGAATAGATTGGTGATAGCTTTCTTGATGGCTTGTGGCCCGGTTAAGGACTCCGTGTCAATTGTAAAGAGATACAAAACATTACAAGCTGTAAAAAAAAAAACAAATTAAAAATATTTAAGAAACAATTTCTTCCCTTTTTATTAAATCAAAAAAACTTATTATAAATTACTAAAAAAAAACTTAAAATATTATAATATATAAATTTAATAATAATCAAATTTAGGGTTTTTTTCTTGCATAATTAATCTAATCTACTAAATATGAATAACATCTAATCTATGAATAATATACAAAAGCAAATAAAATATTTAAGAATTTTAAATCTTAATTTAATCACTTAAAATCCTTTTTTAATCGTATCTTCTTTTGTATTATTTAAATATGCAAAACTGTAATAAATTTACCTGCTCCTTGAGCGAGAAGCTGCTGAGTGCTATTGGTACCAGGTGAGTCTAAAGCTCTGGCAGCTGCCTCCGGTTCGGGTAGCAGCAGTTGGCAAGGTAATGCCATGGCCATCAAGCTATGCTGGTAAACTAGGGCCGAGAGTGAGCTGAAGACAGGTTCGTTTGCACATCCTTTCAGCCTGACACCGCGCGATGTTGGTTCGATCAAGAAGTGCCTAACGAGCTCGCTCGAAGGATCTCGCGGACTACTGGGCGCACCAGGAGGTGGCGTAGCTACTTTCAACGCCAGACCGAAGGCACCCGGAAACGAGTTGCTGTCTCGCACTACGAATGTGCCAGGTGTTGCATCCTTCAGCATAGAGATTGCTGAAAGAATTTCATGATGCTCATTTTTCACACTATTTAATTGTAATTTTTTTATGTTGTTGCATCAGATATTTTAATGATATAAAAAATAAAATAGTAAAGAAGTTCAAATTATTGTAAAGCAAATGAAGTTCAAATTATTATTACTTATATGTTACATTTACGCGCGATTGTAATTTTAAATACGTTTAAAATAATATTTCTTTTCCAATCTATTACAATAATAAATACAATAATAAATACAAAAAAGAAGATAAAAATAATCTCAGATTTATATAAAAATTACCTTGCTCCCGCGATATATTAGGTTTATACCATATTCTACTAGTGTCGCGTACAAATTTCACGTTAACATCGGCTACTTCTTGGGGCTCGGTGTTCGAGTGAACACTGGAGCGTCTCGAATTATAATATTGAACTTGCGGCGAAGATTGACCTCCACTGTTGATCGACGTATATGACGTAGCACTCTGCAAAATAAAAAAGTTACAAGAATATATTATCTCCTATCTGCATACTAAAATATTATATCTAAAATAAAATATGAAGCTTCCAACATATTTAATTTCGAATGTTCTATTTCAATTATTATATCCATTTTCAAATTATTTCTCAATAGAAAATTTCAATCTTCAAAAGTCAATCAATCTCTAAAAGTCATATTATTTCAAATTCGTATTAAAAATATGAATTTAAAAATTATTTTAAATTCATAATTAAGGAATCATATTATTTTAAAGGTTTAAATGAAATTTTAATGATTGAAGTTGACTTTAAATAGCTTCGTTATTCTATCATCGTGATGAGATTGAAACAACGTCGAGCTAATATGGACGTAACATAATATTGCGATGTTTACCTTAGGGCTTTGGGCGAATTCTACGTGAGTCGGTGTTCCAGGACTGCGCGAAACAGCCTGCGGCTGCGACATCGTCGATTCGCTTACAGGAGAAACAGGTCGGTCCTTACTGCAAAAGGAACAACCGAATGTAACGTTAGAAGACATTCTGCAAAAATGTCCAACCAACATTTCCGTGCAGACAGATGTGTGTCGGTTGACTCGTGCACAGTGCTATACATCGTGAAGAAAATACACATCGTGAGGAAAAGGATGATACACATTATGGAAGAGAATTTTGGAGGCGAAAGAAGTGTCCCTAAAGTTAAACGGGGAGAACATGTGTAGCGAGAAGCAGAAAGAAGGATAGATAGGAAAGAATTCCCCCCTCCCTCCCCCCCCCTTCCCAAGGAATAGTGAGAATGATGGAAATGTTACTTCTTCAACAACAAAGTTTATTTCATCGATGTAACATACTTGCTCTGTGAGAAGTTTCTATGACACACGATGCAGGGAAGCGCGAGTTCTTGTTAGTTCGAAGGTGCAACACACATATGGCCATACGTGGCCGCGATTTATCATCATGATACGATCAACTATATGCTAAACTTCCTAATACAACTCCGTAGACACAAAATAATAGTTGTAAATAATCTGTAATAAACATTTATAATTTACAACAACGATAAACACCAAAGATGCAAGTAAAATCCCGCTAAATGCAAAATAACAATAACATTATAATGTTATTATATAATTTTTTTACGCAACAATGTAAATGCGTTACGTACAATATACACGTGTAATATTACATTTATACTGTTGAGTGGGAAATTATAATATTGATATAATATTATTGTTGCTTTGTGTTTGGAGGGAAAATGATGAAATTATACATGAAAACAATGTTATTCAGATTATATAAAAGACATAAAAGAAAAAAATCCAATGTAGAAGCGTTTTCTGCAATTTATATGATATTGTGTAAAAAGTGATTTATTGTTTATGATACAGGATGCATTTCCTGGGCGTATCAATCCCGCGCGCGATTAGTAACATGACACAAAACATTCATAGTGCACATTAAGACGCGACGCTTTCCATCGCTGTGATTAATTCTAAAGCCGTTCATTGCATATTCAATTACAATCACTCGCTCGCGTGATTCTTCGTGTATATATTACCTATAGTCGAACGATGCCGATTGGTTAGTGAGCGGCCATCGTTTGTTATGCGTTTGTTTAAGCGGCCCGCTTGTCGGGAAACTCAAGCGTCTAAAATCACGAATATCATTTTTCGTCATCATTACCGTCATTTTGCGATCCTTCATCGTGTTCAAGGAAAATCTTTTACGTCGTACGCCTGAAGCTTGAAATAAAATATTTTTCTAAAATTTATTAAATGTTCAGCACCGGAAGAGCTACTGCAGTGTATCCCAGTTCTGACTCCCATCAAAATTCAAGATAAAAAAATTCTAAGAATATAAGAAAATAAAAATATATATAAATTTATATATATTTTACATCATAAAGCAGAAATTGTCAATTTCGCTACCTAATATTTTGATTAAAATGTTGCAAGTATTAATAGTAATACCTAACGTATATAAGCTGTTGGATTAAGATTATTCAATCGCAAAAAATCTTAAAGTTAATTTTTTTTAATTTCATGTAATTATATGTTAAAAATGAAATAAGTATTGAAAATACAACTTACCGCTGTGTTGTCGGACTCTTGGGTGGAAGTCCCGTCTCCTTCGAGACTTCCCTTCGTTCTTCGATATATATCGTTCGTTCAGCGCCATAGTTGTTATTATTTCCGCTAGCCTCATTGTTATTGTTGTTGCTGACATTGTAGCTATTGTTGGACGTCACATAGGTGCGATCGCTGGCGAACGTCACCGTTGGTGATGCGTTATTGACGTACGGCGTCCGTGGATGGACCGGAAACGCTGGCGTCTGCGGTCGCGATGCACCGCTAACGACCGCGCTCCCGGGACTGACACTTCTCTCGGTCCACGATGATGCCAAGTCATTGTGCGGCTATGTGAAATTCAAAACGATTATTATAATTACACACCCAAAGACACTTGACGGGGTGTAACAAATTGACGAAACATCGATTAGTGGCAAGCTATAAACGCACATCGCCGTTTTCTATATTAATCTACGCGGTACCAGCCAAGCGAGGCGTACTGGACAAGCTTGGAATACTGAGACTAATGTTGAACTTCAATTAGTGACTAACGCAATCAGCAACACGCAATAAAAAAACTAAGGCAAGTGCATGTTATGAAATAATTACGCATGGACGCGCGGGATTTGCGTGAGGGAAGACAAACCTGGGTGCAATTCTGCCATGCTTTTGGTGACTGGTTAGAGGAGCAATTAGTGACATTGTTGCTAAGTACACTGGTAGATATTGTAGCGGCTGCTATTGTATTGCTGCCGCCAGGATGTTCGTTCTCGGTTTTTGTCATGCTCGGGGACGCGCGAATTGGCGAGATCTCGGCTAGAGATTGAATGAGGCTCACGAGAGGGTCAGGTTGATCGACCACTGCCAATAATCCGGCGTCCACTTGATCGTTGCTGCTGGTCGAACTGTAACTTCCAACGCTCTGATAAGTAACGCGATTCCTCGATTCGGGCCGTGAATTTCGACTAGATGTAGCGTATTCCTGAATCGCGATTATCTGCTTCTGCTCGGAATGATCGTTGCTGACGCTGTTGATGACACCGGATTGCAATTGATGATGGCGATGCTCGCGCAGCAATGCATCCGCGCGCGCGAAACTGTCGCTGCGCGACTCCGGTCGCGGCGGTTGCTGCTGATGTTGCGACCTTTCGGCGTTACTGGAACTCGATTGCTGGTTCGCCGCGAACCCTAAGGGTGCCACGGCTGCTAAGGCTGAGCGAGGGGATGACGGAGGGCTCTGGAACGCAAGCCAAGCGCTATGCTACATGCCGGCGAACTAAGAGCATTTAATCCTTTCAGTGCTATGCTCCGAATGCTCTCGATTACCCACGCTAGCTTTAAGTCCAAATCGTTGTTAATTAATTGCGTGGACTAATTAATGGCGCGAGTTAACGCATAGTCATAATTCGTAGCTGCCGCGTCAGCTGGAAATTGTTCACGTTGGGCAATAACGATAAAGGGCAATCTTTCGATAATGCTAATATTTCACAAATAGTTTTAATTTAAAGCATATATAACAAGAAAACAAAATTATATAATAATGAAATAAGGCTTGTTTTTTTTTTACTTTTAAACTTTTGCATCGGTTTATATTTTTTCTTTTTCTCTTCAGCAGGAAAGAAGAAGAAGAAAGATGAACTGGTGCAAAAGTTCAGCCAAAAAAAACAGGCCTATAATTAAATTCGTGAATTTTTTATATGCGGATTTGATTTCTTTTGTCGCAAATGCATATAATGTACGCAATGTTATTAAAAAATATTATTTATGATAATGACAAATTAATAGTTAAAGCAGAACTTTTTAGTCGATAACATTTATGAACATAATATTAATGTAATGAGTATTGTGTTAAGTAAAATAAATGTTCACTATTATATAATAATATACTTATAATAAACTATAAATTAATGTACTTAAAATAAAATTATACAGTATTTAAACAATTAAAATTAGTAATGTGTCCAATACTTTATTGTGCAATTCGGGCTCCTTTTCTCGTAAATGTATCGAAAGTATAGCACGAAAAAGGATTAAGGGGGATTTCTA
Organism: Atta cephalotes; assembly: GCF_000143395.1. Classification (NCBI taxonomy): domain Eukaryota; kingdom Metazoa; phylum Arthropoda; class Insecta; order Hymenoptera; family Formicidae; genus Atta; species Atta cephalotes. The sequence goes on along the minus strand of NW_012130081.1, from coordinate 1,089,301 downwards.
TCTCAGATAGGTAATCGCTTCACGGTCTTAGAGAGAGACCGTCTCTTGCCATTTAGGGTCTAACTATATGGTATTTCTATAAGGTGAACGTTGGAGAAGTTTCCCTAACTTGTTATCTATGGAGCCTAAATTGTAGCGTTCGTGCTGCCGCCGTCTTATTGGCGTAAAGCGAAATCGACCGTACCACCGTTCCGAACTCCACGAGAATAACTATTTATTTCAATATTACCCGTACTTATCGAACAATTTAACTCATCAATTAGTTTTATAATATATCATAATTTTTCTAATATTTAAAGGATATTAAAATTAAGTGTAAACTGAATGCAAAATATCGTTAAAATAAAATCCATTTTATTTATATATAATATTTTTTATTTAAATTTCTAATCAATTTCAATTTATTTAAATTGCTTTAATCGTTTGCCTGCCCCTTATAAAGTATATAATAATATCAGAATCTGTGTAATTATTGTGTGTTATAATATGCAATTTGAATATTCGAAACGACGGCGCGCGTGACTCCAGCAATCTAATGAGCAAAGAGTGCATGGAACACGCTCAAATGCATACACAAGTACTTACCTGACTGTCATACTTGCGGTATTCATAAGCACGCTTTACAGAAACAAACGGTCGTTCGTTCATACTCTCCGCTCGCGGTCTGCCGAGAACACCATTTCCGGTACTGCCGTTATACTTCCGGCTACTCGATCTCTGCGGAAGTAGAGGACTAGCTGGTGCGGAGGTGTACGGAACAGCTCTCGACGACGGCTAATCGATAAATGGTAAATGTCAACAAAGTTAATCCTAGAATGCGCGATTTGTCTTTCGTATTAGTAAATATAGTTTACTAAATCATAGCTTGTTATATTAGTAAGTTGCGAGAAAGTTAATTGTAAGTAAATTGTATTTATATACTGGAAAAGTTTTAGATTACATAAAATACAGGAATCTAATAGTAAATAATCATATATATCAAACGAGAAACATTAATCTTTTATTAAATACGCGCGTGCTCCAATTTCTTTCATGTCATACTTGCGTTCTAGGATTAACAATTTCATTAAAAAAAAAGTCTCTCCATATTGCAAACAATTACACCTAAATATTTTCCTTTTTTTTTTCTTTACATCACCATGAAAAAAATTTATGTAAGAACATTTAATTATTAATTATCGGATTAAGTTTTCTTCAATCAATATCTAATCAAACAATGATTTCTTACTTGTCCGGAAACGGAATTCGCTGTCCATCCATCGTCATCGTCATCGAGGACTGCCGAATCGCTCGCGTAACCATCGTGTCTCAATCTTCCTCTCTGCAAGCTCCTAAGCTCGCCGATGACACGATTTCCGGTCTCTTGTCGCCAAAGCTTACCCGGGCTCCTTTCATCTCTCCTAGCGGCGAGTTTCAATTGCTGCTGTCTCAGCCACGACAAACTAAACGATAACGAAAGAAATGGACTATCTTATCACATTTGATGTCTTCCTGTTAAGCATGTCGTGTATCAAGATAAAAAAAACTAAAATATTTTAAACATATCTTAGGATATATAAATACATAAATGATAAGGAATAAACACTTTTAACGGTGAAGCTGAACCTTAAATGCTTAAATAATGCAATGTATATTTACGTACGTATATTCAATGTATATATATATATATATATATATATATATATATATATATATATCTACGTATAGTCATTTAAATTACGCGTCGAATTGATTTTTCGGTCTTGAAATCAAGCCCGACTAATTACAGTAGTAGTATCACAAATTAAATTATTTAGCAACTTAAAGAATTATTCATAACATCTTAGAAAGATCTTAATAATACTGAATAATATATCAAAATCTGTAAATACTTAAAAATCTGTAAATACTTAATAAATATTATCTCGGCTGGGGATCAAAGCTAGCGTTTATATTCCTTATTAGTTGTATAAAATTATTTTATTAAATGTAAATAAAAGATAAAAAGTCCTTCAATTGCTTTCATTGCAAATTGTCGATGATTGAACGATCAACTATTGATAGTGGGCAAAAATTTTCTGGTCCAATATTTATTACTGACTTATGCAATGTGAGATTAAACATTTAATAGCACGTTGCAAATAACGCGGATAATTGCGTGTTTCTCGCTTTCATATCTTGCAATAGGGACTTATCGCGTTACACGGCACATAAATGAAAATACGAGTTACGCTTTCATAGGAAACACGAGACCGCGACTCCGGTAACAAAGGCTCGACAGAACGTGCCGACTTCTTCGCGAATAGAACTCGCGGAATTCTACTATGCCAGATTCTGGACCTCCTACCGCGATAGACGCCGATAATTACACCCTGATCGATGAGGTCGCCCCGGGCCATCGACTCGTGGCTCCGGAGACTCGTGGCTCTCGTTATATCCAGCCATTCTCCGAGATAATAAATGACGGCCTCGGTAGCCAATCAGCGTAAGTCACGGAGGATTTCTTTTTTCCAATAACGAAATTTATGCCCGCCCGAACGCGCACAACCCCCAGGAGGGTTGTAAACTGCACCTCGCGAGTGAACTTGTCGCTTGAAAAGAGCATTAGTTTAACGGCCCGTCGTTTTAGATCTTTGAATTTGCCATTGGCAAATGATGTGTGAAAGTCTATTATTCTTACATGAAAAATAATTACTGCAATGTTTCGCAATAATCGTACATATTCATCACAATTCATGTATTCGTATTTAGTTTAAAAGATTATGGTACTTTTCAAAGGAGCTTACAGTATTTTCAAACTCTGAAAAATGAAACGTATTTCCTTTGTATGCTGAAAGAAAAATAAGAATAACAAGAAGAAGAATTTATCTCGTGATACATAAAATTGCAATCTCTAAAAGTGTGCAATAACTTCGCATCTTGGATAATAAATATAAAGAAAGGTACTTTAATAACATCAAATATGAAAAAGCATGGAACTTGCGTTAACCTTGACCGATTCGTTGAATCTCGCGAATATTCGTGTTTATTTTAAATGTACCATTGATTGAAATATTGGTTTGTGTTTCTTGGAAACAAAACTCAATACGTTGTATTATTAAAGTGAAGAGAAACGGAATACTGCGCCTTTTCTATTATTCATGATGAATAGCAAACAGCATTTTATCTTCGTTGATTTATTTATACAGTTTCGATTGTTCTGTGGCAAACTAGTATTGCTTTTCAAAATTTAACATTTTTTCACTATATGTGTAAAATTCACTACTTTTATTAAATTTTAAGAGTAAAAAAAAGTATTATATACACTATAGTTCAAAACTTTCAACACATCTTATGTTTTTGCTAACGATTCAATTTTTTATTTATGAAATATAAAAATTATTATATTCTCGTCTCAAATAGACAAATAACATATATATCGATAGAAAGAAATATTAATTCAAATTTTGTGCTATCGATAAATTTGGATATCATAATTAACAATAAGAGAATGAAAACAATATATATATTTTATCTCAGAAAAGCATCAAATTAAATCTTTGATTAAGTTCTTGAAAAATTTATCACTAGAAAGCTAAGAATTCTACTATAAAAATCCAAAGAAATGAAGAGAACTTGCAAAAATAAAAAATCAGAGAAAAAAATGAATTCTTTTTATAATTATAGTGAAAATATGTAATAATAAATTTAAAAGAATAATGCATGCAAACTGTACTCATTTTCTTTCATTTATTTTCTTTTCTCTCATGTATTCTTTTATATGATGAAATTTTCATAAATGGAGAGTGTTTTAAAACTTTCGAGCGAAGTGGATATACATTTATAGTCGTATATACATAGATCAAATCTCTTAACTTGTTATTATTTGATATTCTATGCACGTAATCCAAATTGTTAATTCTAAATTGTTGATAGCAAATTGGTTACGTACGTGCCGTCGCTTATCAAATATAATTGTAACAGATGCTTGATTTGCACGCAAATCAAGCGTCCCATAAAATTGCGTGTGCATGCTTGTCGAGATCTCATCTGTATAATAACACAACGCGTGTAAATTTGCCCTACGGGTAAATTTTAAATTAAAGAGAGAATTTTTTTCGTTATTAAAGAAACTTAAAAAATGAAACTTGTTAATTTATGAGACCCATGGGTGTTTTTGGTTGCTAGAAAAAATTACGTAGCAAAGTTTATTATAATTTATTATGTTATATAATTTATGTTGTATAATTTTATGTTTATTGTACTTAACTAATTTATTTCATAATGTTATTTATTCATTTTTGTTATTTATTCATTAATCATTACATTTATAAGAAAAATGTGTTTTACATGTTACACACGACATAACAAATAAATGATATAAAAAATAGAAAAAATTTATGTAACGAATAAATCTTTTCTACATTGTCTCATCAGTTGTCTTACTACTTGCACTACTTTTGCAGCATTGTCTAGCACAATTTATGAAGTTACATTAAAAGTACATGAATATGTAATAGTCTGGAGAAAAACATTGCTAACGCGCTACGCCATGTCAGCGACATTTTTATGTGGATAAAAAGAATTTCCGTGTGTAATAGAAAAGTTTGACCAATGGGATAGAAGCATTTAAAAAAAAAATAATGCAAACTCTAACTTGCGAAGAAAATTATGCTTGCGGCTTTTGTGCTCATACTTCATCACTTCCAATGACTTCCGTTTCCGAATGTCGTTTCTCTACCGTTTCTGGACTTATGTCGGAAGAATAGATAAAAAGAGACATTTCAGTATAATATACTCGATAACGTAAAGAAGAAAAGAAGCAATGTTGAAAGACAAAAATAGTAAATAACCAGTAAGAGCAATAAACACAATAAAATATAAATGTGAAAAATTTTAATAAATCATCTTTTTAAAACCAACTATTTGCATTAAATTTATTTATTTAAAGAATTTTTTTTCATTATAAAAATGAGAGAATAATATAATATTAATTATGATATAACATGCCGACGAAGAATTATTTTATTCTAACAGAAAACTCACTAACCACTATCATCCCGATAATAAATGTGCAGAGTAAAATAAATGAAGTGGACAAATGAAGTGGAAACAAAATGAAATGTTTTCATGGTTTTCATGATTTTACAGGGCTTTAGCGCGTCTCTCCGTTCTATATTTGTAATTATGTCAGAGAGCGTCTGCGGTATCCCGAAATATCGGTCTTTCGTGTCTTCAGCTTCATCATAATTTTTCCCATGGGTCGCAATGTCGCAATCCTGAGAACTCTAAAACGTATTCATTAAGTAACGCAACGTTACAGCGTTCTGTTTTATTTTAGCAAGAGTTATAGCAGATAAAGCAAGAATCTCCGATGTCATCACGCTTGGAATGTCACGTTTCTTTCACTCGCGAGAAAGTGGACCTGCTGAATGTTCGTTGATCCTCTCGACCGTAAACGTCGTCTGTTTCCTCTTCAGATCGAAACATCTCTTTGTAAATAACCGTACACGAAATCTCGAGGTTACTCGCGCGCAACGCAAAATCGTTACGCTTGCGAAGGGAAGTCGCGCGTTTATTTTCACGACGTTCCGTGGTGCGCAATACAACGCGAATTTTACGGTACGGATATTTGGTTCGTCGAACCCGACAAGGTACCTCTATAACTCTACTTTTCATAAAACCTTACAGTCTCCTTAAAAAGCTGATTAAAAATAGCTGTAGAGGTTAAGAATTAAAGATTTTAAAATGCAAGCTTTTTCAGAAATTAAATAACAGTGTAAAATTAAAATGTGCTACGCGATGAAAAATACGGATTTTAAGACAAAAAATTAAATAATACTAATGTACAAATATTTTCAAAATAATTTTTAATTAAATAACCTTTATACTTTAATATATATATTTAAAATATACATATTAAAATTATAAATAATAAATAGAATATAGATATAAATTAAAATGTTAAGAATATTTTTCTGAATATTTAAGAAAAATTGCAAAATTATATCAGAAGAGAAAAATTCATGCTATGTCGGCTTCTTAATTTAACATGTTTTAATCATGTCGCAGTGAAAGAAATAAATGTGTGAGGCGATACGTATTACTTTATAATCGCGCCGAAGCGGACAGAGTTAACAAATTTTACACGATCATACATGCTTTCTCCTCCATTCATACGCAAGATCTTATTCGTAAAATGTGCGAGGCGAGACCGGATCGCGAAAGTTTCGAGTTGTATAAAAAAAATTGATGACTTCGAGGTGAATGGCGCTATATAGTGACTGCATATTTATGGGATACTTTTACGTTTATGACAGCGCGATACAACAAACGAGTTTCTTTTGAAACATTATTATGCATATCTACTTAACTTCATTTATATATAATACATATGTATACAAAAAATATAACGCAAATTTAATAATTGTTTGTAAATAAACTTCAAATTGAAGATAAACAACTGTTGTAAATAAACAATTTTTGACCAAGTAATTTAAATAAATTTCTACGCCAATCTATTTTTGTTAATACAATACAATTTTTGAATTATCTATTTTTGTTTATTTACTTTAAAAATTCTTTTAGAATAAACATTTTATTTATATTTTATTATATTTTTTAATTTACTAGAAAGAATTGTAATAATCTTAGTAATCTTAGTAATCTTAGTAATCTTAGTAAAACAATTAATAAGCAAAATTGTATTTATTCGCTTTTGGTTAAAATTAATTGATGTCCCAATTGACATCAACTAAAAGTAATACATATAATATTACTTCATACTCAACGCTGTAATTGTTATGTAAGATCATATATTATACTTATATTGCTAAGTGCAAAATTATAATATTGATATTATATTACTTTTGGTGTCGATTGCAGGAATAGTAGTACTCTTTGAATATCTTCACGTACTTAATTCGTGTCTTAAAATCCCATATCATTCGTGAAATGTTATCAACCGCCGACGGGGATATATTTGCAACACTAAATCTCTCTTTATATTTGTGTTACGAACAATGATTCATGACGATTGTGTTTACCATTTATGGCAAAAATACGGTGTCATAGACGCGTATGGATCGATAATTTATTGATTATCCATGACTCGTAGATCTTTCTATTCTCCCTTTCTCTCTCCTTTTTTCTCTCGCTCGTTTTCTTACACGCGAGCGAGGTTCTTTTGCGGTGCCCGATTCGGACGATGCATTGCGACATCCATACCACTGACGATCTTCTAGAAACTTTGCCAGAGGTATGATTTAATTCACCGCGATTTCCCTGTCGACATCCGTGGAAACTTAGTTTAATCTCTACTTTCGCAACACTGTTTATCCACTGCGAGAAAAACCGGCCGCGAGATTTTCGGTCGACAGCACGAAGTCAATAAGTATCGTGTGTCGCGAGATGTGGAAAGAGTAATTTCTCTTGAAATTATTATATTGAGAAAAAGAGAATAATAAAAGCGAGAGTAGTTAATGATATCTTGTAGCAAGAATAAAGTTACCTAAACGCGATAATTTTATATATAATTATTATAGCAAAACGGAAATAACACATTTTCTTCTTTATTTTCAATACATTTAATACATTTTTTTATACGAAAAAAGAAAAATAACGTAAATAAATTTTGTGCAAAATGAAAAGTCACTTACCCATCAATATGATCAGATCCACTTTTCACAGGTCCGTTTGCGAATTCCGGCGGTGGATCCGGAGTATTCGGACTAAGAGGGCTCATGGGTCTTCTAGAATTCTCGCCAAGAATGTCCTCGAAATCTACGACGGGCGCTACACCTCGCACAGACGCCTTCCTCACTAACGAAGGCGATGACAATTTCTGATGCTTTATCATGTCGGTAGTAGCACCATATGAGAACGGTTGGCTGGTCTGCCTGGCGTGATATGGGATGTCCTCGTCGATGAAATCGATGTTACCAGGCGGCGAGAAAGAATCCGTCTGTTTCCTATAGGAGTCGGAAGATTCAGATATTTTCCGATCTGGAGACATGCGATACTCGAAATCGCGATGCTCGATGCTCTTTGACGAATCTCTGTACTCGTTCTTCAGAGTGCTGTAACTGCTGCTTGAATTGTAGGGTGGACTTGATTCTTTACCGGCTCCGTAACTCCTGTAGGAATCTTTCAATGTGGAATAAGTAGACGTTGGATGGCTGCTGCCGTGACTGCTATAGCTGCGTGATTCCTGAATGTACATCTTCTCACTTCGGTCGCGATTGTAATCATCTGTCGGAGGATCTGGCATAGACTGTAAAAAAATTTCATAACATGATTTGTGAATAGCGAATATTTTTTTTAATTCTTTCACTTTTTTCATATAATTAACTTTTTTATACAATATTCTTTTTTATTTATGAAATATATTAAAGATCTCTATGAATGCTTAATTATTGAGCTAGATAAACATGCAATGTTTTAAAGTAATTCTCATTAATCTATCATAATTGTGTGAAGACTTATGATAATATTTAAATAAAAAGTTGCTCAAATTAGCTCCGCTTCCTAACTATTTATCATAATTGGCCAACTTTATTACCTCGACTGTAAGCATCATATCATGAAGAAGTTTGTCGAGATCTCCGTGAGCTTGATTTTCTGGCTCGGGTTCTGGTGGGCTGGGTCTCTGCGGTGGTGCACTACTTATGCCACTATCCATAGAAACCGTCAATGGCGAGCCACGAGCACCTCCTGCAGCGCTCTGATGCACCACGGCGTACAAGGACCCATCTATAGGACCGCAGGTATAACCCAAGCCACGAGGTGAAGTCTGAACCGAAGAACTCGAAGGAGGTGGTGGTGACAGTGGAGTCTCACGACCTTCTAGACAAAAATATGCGTCCAAATATAATAAAATAATAAGAACAATTCAACAAAAAATATTTAATAATTTTATAATAATAATTTTAGCATATGTTTCAAGTTTTACTGACTATATCTCTATCTATATTTTAAAATTCCACTTATTTTATTTCGTTAACTGTTTATATTATTTTAATTATATTATTAGAGCAGAATTGATAATTATTATTTATTTAGATTATCTTTTCTTAAATTAATTAATCCGACATCAAATATAATTACATAAATAAAACATTTTAGATTTGAATGATAATGAGAGCCATTCACGTAAAGCTAACAAGTTGAGCCATAAATAAATTCTTTCAGATTCTTCTTACGTCGGAATATCTGCGGGCGCCCGCGTGAACTATAATTCCGCGAGCTGGAAATCGAGGAGCTTGTTAGAGGAACAACCGCCAGCCATAAATTGTTGACTGACGCTGCTCTTGAGTACGAATTGTAACAAGGGAGTTAAGAATCGTCTATTACATACATTCCTCTCTCTACTAACGCATCATGTCATTTAGAGCTAATTGCTCGATCAATTTCTGCAATATATTACGAGTATTTATAATTGAAGTCAAAATGAATTTATAACTTGATCATTCATTATAAGTTCTTCTTCATTAACTTTTTCTGAGATAGTTAGAAACCTATTTTAGAAACATGAAATTCGTATTACAAAGAAATACATTAACATTTGTTGATCCTAATATTAATGTAAATGTTTTTGATACAAAATCCGTTACAATTAAATTAACGCAAATATTTCCGTAACGAGTCTCTTACAAAGTCGATGTCGCAATTTAAGCGACCATAGTTGACGCAACACTTGTTACAAGCATAATTCTTGGAAACTCATTGCACTGTTGTGTTACTAAGCTCGCAACAAGGGTTTCTAGAAGTCTACGACCAACCATGATTATTTGATTCCCGACGGCATCTTGGCCGCTTTCTTAGGGCGCAACCTCAACGGAGTCTTTTTTCCCGATGACCTCGTGACACAAGGCTAACCTACCGCAAGAATTACGTCATCTAAAGCGCGCGAATTACTCAACCATAACATAATACGGATCAATGATGAATTGACGTAACTTGACTAAAAGAGAAAGGATGAGAAGTTGAAAATTATAAAACAACTTTTTAGCTGTACCATAAATAATTTTACGATTAGCATTGTACAGCATTGTGTAAGAAATTGAGTAAAGATACAGGAAGAAATAATTTAGATATCTTCATGATATTATTCTCAATTGTCAATAAACAAAATCAGAAATTATTTATCATAAGATAATATTATAAATTAATATTAAGAATTAATTTTGTAATCATTAAGAAAGTAAAAATAAATAATAAAAACTAAAAAACAAAATTTAAATATAATCTTTAGATTTTAAATATTCTCGTTAAAAATTCTTTTATATATTGATAAAATCTCATCAGCTAGCTATTAATAGCGTGAAAGCTTCTGGGAATAGAATTTACACTGATTAAAAAGAAATGCAAGAAGAAAACGAGAGAATGGTAAGAAGTTTATTTAGCTCTCAAGCAAACTTGGGTAACAATGTTGAGGATAAAAAGGCGCGAACGCAACTGTAGGTACAAGTAACAAAATCGAGAACACGCTGGAGAACCAGGGTCAAACTTTCAGCAAACGATAAAACTTTATTTGAATTTACTCGTAAAGAATGGGAGAAGTACAATGAGAAAATGAAAGTTTAGATACGTGACATTATGAACTTTTCCAAGTGTTAGACATTCAATTATTACGATATATCAATAATTCATTTCGAATTCCGAAAATAACGATAATAGCGACTTGATAAAACAGCGCATCTCTCTCTCTCTC
>NW_012130081.1:1075042-1077919 GCF_000143395.1 Atta cephalotes | reverse complement strand
CTCTCTCTCTCTCTCTCTCTCTCTCTCTCTCTCTCTTCTTCTTTCCTTTTTCCTTTTTCTTTTTCCTTCTCCTCTCTCTCTTCTCTCTCTCTCTCTCTCTCTCTCTCTCTCTCTCTCTCTCTCTCTTTCTGTCTATCGTATACAATAATCATTACTACTACTGCATCTATATTTTATATCTCATACATAAAAACAGAAATCGTTTTCAAGAAGAACAAGTAGATTCGCTTTGGACAAGTGAAGGATTAACAACACGACAAGAGAGTGGTGCCGACAAGAAACTTGTTCCCAAGAGATCCGTATATTCGATGCGAATCAACCAAGACCCCAGCTGATGTTTCCTACGGCGCTATTCGGCCTGCTCTTCACGTTCGGTTTGCACAGCTGAGATCTTCGCTACCTCGTATCATGCACCGACAATCGTTACGTCAAAGAGCGTAATGCGAAAAAGAATTCGCGAGAAACATGCAATGAAACACGTGCAGTGATAACCTCGAAATGAGGATTGGGATAGTCTTTGGTATAATGGAGGAGCACTTAATGGGTCTCTTCATCGAGATGCGAATTCAGTAGCACCGCGTGTGTGTAGAATTTCATGGCGGCTTATTCTACGTCCTACAACTAGATCTCCATTTTTTTTCTCTTTCTTTCTTCATCCCCTTCTCTTTGGAATCGTCCGTTTTGATCTCATATTTCGTGCGCCGGAGCGCAAGTGTGCAATGCACTTGAGGCCTTAGGCCCCTGTCACACTCTACGTCTTTCTCCGATGACAGCGTTCTACCCTGACGCAATCGCGCGAATTACAGTCGCTGGATTATCGACTTAATTGGAATTCTCGGGGTGTAATTATTTGTCCACGTGGAGCGATATGTATACGTACGATTGGGTCATAACATAATTCGATCGCCGGAATGTTTGTTCTTTCACCCCGCCGGCTGAAACGATCATTTTGGCATTTACGAAACATCATGTTATTTGTAAACTGTATCCCATATTTTATAAGATACAATTGATATCTGTGCAATTTAGTTTGTATTTCTTTCACTTTAGAATTAATAAAAAAATAAAGATATTATTAACGTTGCAAAGTGTATTATCAATTAGTGTAAACAATTAGTGTAAACTTGAGATAATTAAAGATTTAATTAATTAAAGTCCCGCGGTTTCCATCATTTAAACAGTTTGCTATATTTTGTGTTTTAATTCCTCACTATTTTCTTAATAAAGATGTTTCGATCATTACTAATGCCGCCTAAAGAGGGCAAAAACTTTACTGCATATTCACGATTTAACCGGAAAAAATGTAAACGACCGTAACGAATTACGAATCGCTATTATCTTTTTACAAGTTTGCTAAGATGTGATTGAGATCGGCGATCGGGCTAATTTAGGATCATGATGGAGATTCCACGAAGGACACCGAGTATAATCTCTTAGGGCCGTGCGGGAAGTCTCATCTGAATTCAATCGTCGTCGCTATCTTGTTGACACATCGCGATTGGCATAAATCATTTTTATTTGAGTGACTCTCGTTTATTATACTTGAATCAGCCCGCGCGTTCTGTCAATGACAACTAATCTACCACCTCGGGCAGATAAAATGCATTTAACATCTACTTACAACATACACGCGTAAACAAGATCGCATTACAAATAATGTAATCTGATATAAATTTGTGAATAAATCCCTACGTATTTTTTTGTTTGTTTTTCAAATAATTAATGTAATAAAATATTTTAATATATTTTACATACATACATAAGAACTAGTTAACAAATATATTTTAGATTCCATTATTTTTTTACCCATCCAAATTATCTCGCTTTCATAATAATATTATGTGTTAAAATAATAATATTATGTGTTAAAAATATAACGATATATACTAATCGAATTTTAATAATCATAAAAGAGATAGTTACCTTTGAAGGCTATTCAAAATTGATCTTATAATTAATTCAACGCTACATGAGCGAGAACCCATTTTCGCGTGTATACATGTTTAACAACGAGGATCCCATCGTTGCTTGTCGATCGAAGATTATTGCCGTCGCGATATAGTCTGATATAGCCTCTTTCAAAACATGATGATGAAATTGGAATATGGGGTACACAACCGTTGATGATATTATATGAGGATTTAATGGTGTTGATGAAGACACGATGAAAGCATGCAATCCATAACTTTTGCCGTTTTTTTACGTTAATAACGTAAATGAGAGAATTCGTGATTCGTTTTGTAATTATTGTAAATAAAAACTCTTATAATATTTTCAACAACACGCCTATAACTTTTCTTAAATGGTAATTCGAAATTGCCTCATGCATCAGCGTTGTAATACCACCTACTTCGAGACCACCTTGGGCTTCTTCGAAGAATGAAGTCAGCCGGAAGGCAAGACCGATGATTTTTGGCTGATTTAATGAAGCAAGTTCTCATCGACGCCACGTGAAAGTAATTGCCCCAAGGAAAGACGCAACGATCGCGTCAACGCATTGCGTGCTCCAAAACATTTACCGGACGCCCGTCTGCAGGTTTGAGATTGACGCATCGTTTGGATAAAAGTGAGACGAGTAGCCATTAACGTTCGATCGTATTAAATTATCGGAGGCATCTCATAACCCAAACATGCAACGATCGACCTAAGTATGATTAAATTGCCGTTGAAGCGGCGCGCAAGGATACTAAAAATAGTAATGCGACAGAGAGAGAGAGAGAGAGAGAGAGAGAGAGAGAGAGAGAGAGAGAGAGAGAGAGAGAGAGAGAGAGAGAGAGAGAGAGAGAGAGAGAGAGAGTAAGTACGTAAGTACGTAAGACGTAACGTAACGTAACGTAACGTACGTAACGTAACGTAACGTAACGTAACGTAACGTAA
>NW_012130081.1:1065110-1075022 GCF_000143395.1 Atta cephalotes | reverse complement strand
GAGAGAGAGAGAGAGAAATGCTAATAGCGCAATATTCTGTACACATAAAAAAGTACATGACAGCCGTAACAATGCGATTACGCGCCGTAAGTGGACATTTAACTATTCTTAAAGATATATTAATTAATCCTGAGGCTTCCTGCTCGCGGGGAGTCGAGTTGACTCTAAACCGCAAGTAGTTCCATATCTCGAAAACGCGAGCGGTTTTCTCGTTTATCACACCCTAGAGCGTTGCGGATATAAATTTCTGTAGCATTGCGGCGCAATCTGGAAAGCGTGTGCACTCTAGCCGCATACAACTGCAACTGCATGCCGCGATCGCTGATCATGCGGCGGATAGCGGCGTCGCCGTCGGCCGCACGTTCCAGCGCGAATCGGTCGGGGATTTATCGCGTCAAATGATACCGTCGAGCTAGCTTTCCGTCTGACCCTTATTGCAATTTCTCCGACATGCGTCGTGCTTTTTGCACTTCATGCCGTGATGCGAGAATGCGTGATGTGGCGTGCCGCCGCATCAAGAATCGAAGAACGAAATCGGTTCTCGTGCGATTTATCGCCATCATTCATCATTCACGAGCAATCGCATAACGGGTGATTGAAATGTCTTGGAGCACTGTGCGTCATGTATGCGGAAAATACGTCTGTAATATGTAAATTTTAATTTTATCACTGAAAGGAAAGTTTTACTCAGAGAAAAGGTTGTTTCGATTTAAAGAAATTTTCTTTGCTATACTGTTAAAGAAAAAATTTCTTTGATTTGTAAAAAAATTTCTTTGATTTAAACATTATTTTTCAAATTAAATAAAATTTATTTTAAAGAAATTATGTTCAAATCTAAGAAATGATATTGAAATCATGATTTGTTTAAATCAAAGAAATTTTTTCTTTAATCGTAATAAAGAAAATTTCTTTAAATCGAAGCCTTTTTTCTGGATGTTATTGAAAATTATATCTGATATAAAAATTCTTAAACTGCATTTAATATGTCGAATAATGGGAATGATAAAATAGACTAATAAAATATAGACTAATAAACTTAATAATCTATATTATCAAATTAAATAATAATAAAATTTTTTTAATAATATATTCTTTTAAATGCAAATTTTCTAATAAGTATCTAATAGAAAGATAGTTAATAGTATTTAGTATTTTAGAAAGAAGTTTGTAGGGAATATAAAAAAAATTGAACCTGATAGTGTTTATTCAAAGCAACATAAAATATTACCGTCATTTAACGTTGCCCCGATTTACAAGTTTAACGAGTTTTGCTTGGAACAAACAATCTTCCAAGAGAACGACATACATTTCCCAGTACCCTAATATAAACGTCAAAGCGAGCGATTGCGAGTTGTGTAAATGCGAAGCGTGTGGGACGAAATACCAATTAATTAATACTATTGCCTATAATAATCTCGCGATTGTAGATCTACCTAAAGACGATATCGGCGCGATATCAACGTCGCAATGCGCGTCGTAAAATCATCCGAGTGTACAAACTGATAAATTTTATCTCTACGACAAGGGACCATTTTCGCGAAAAGAGGAAATAATATTGATTATCTTTAGCGGAATCAGTGAATCGTACTAATAATATCATTTTATCAGTGCAGATTCAGATACACTATTAAAAATAAAATGTTAATTTTAACTTAAAAGCATACATTTAAAATTAATATTTTTGTACAAAAAAATATTAATTTTAACATTTTTATGTATCAGAAAGTCCATGTTTTTAAATTAAAACTAATATTTTATTTTTAACAGTGTATTTATTACAATAATTATAGTAATGATAGAAAGAACTTTTACACAACTGTTTTTATATGAAAGAATCACACTAATAGAAAATTGAATGAGTTAGTTTTACATATAATATAATTTATAACGTGAACAGATGTCATAAACATAAACTTTAATAATAGATTATTTTGAGTTATGGTATATCAAAAATGCTTCTTGAATAAGTTTTATATTTTTGATACACCATAGTTTAAAAATTATCCATTAAATTTTATATGTCTAGCCGACATTCATAATCGATTCTTATATTTAAGACAGTCTTATATTTAAGACTGTCTTAAGTCCAGTCTTAAAATATCATTAACCAATTAGAGCATTAGCATTTTAAGATGTTACTTAAGTCTGGTCTTAAAATAAGAACTAAGTATGTAAATCGGCTTGTTTACGATATTTTTTGTTCATCATGTTATAAGCTATTTTTGTGTAAGCTAACTCATTTCATCAAAACTCAATTTTCCACATAATTATAATATGAAATCCTGTATTTAAACAACTAACTCTTTTCATTATTACTGTCTAGTTAAATTATCAAAAGAGACACGGCAATAATTATGCATGTACGCATTAACGCTGCACTGAGTCAATTATTCAATTGGCATTCTGGCGGAGTGCGATGACATGCGGTTTGCGTGACCATTGGCAGTCGCTATCAGGATAACGACGATGGCAACCGTCTAACTATTTCAATTTCTCACTGCTTAACACCGTAAAGAAATCGCGCACGTGCAACCACAGAGCGCATTCGTACCACCGATACTAGGTTGGATATGGTAATTAGATTCTCGCGCGAGAACGTCATCGCTGTAGCTGGCTCGCACGTTCGCTTTCTCTGTCTTTCTCTTTTTGCCAAAGCAAATTTATACTTAATTCCGGCTGTTAACTTATTTTACAAGCCACGTTGCTATGATTTAATCGTGGAATTCAGGGATAGGACAAGCGCGACACGCGTGAGTGCGGATATGATAGCGAGTATGAGAAATTTAAAGACGGGGTCCCGCAAGACAGGTTTACGATGCTTAGTGGGTTTCCTCTGTATATTCAAATGCGGATGTAAATTAAAACTTTCTTGGCAACTTACGCCTTTAGATCCATAATGAAAATGTGAGAAATTCAAGAAGGAAGTTAGAATAGAACATAATATTATTAGTACGATGCAAAATCTTGCCAGCGATAGATTGACAATGGTTCTATTAATGTAGCCATCGAATTGAAGTAACATTATCTTTTATATGTAAAAATAAATCCTTTACAATGGATATAACTAGATAGTGCAGCAAAAAACATGCTATTGAAAGAACTTTGTTAAAAATGTCGAAATATGATGGTACATGATAGCATCTTAAAATTAGCATTTTAAACTCTTTTTTTAGTTTGTGCTCCTTATTATTGAAAATCTCATTGGCCTTAATTCCTTTATCAACTGATTTAATCCTATTTTATCTCAGAAGTTAAAATCTTTACAGATCCTCAAAAAGCAGAATTTGAAAAAGTTAACTCGTTTTTGAAAAATCTTACAGATGGATAATCGTCAAAATAGACAGATCAACACTAAAATTATAAAGTAGTTTGCTAGGCTGCACTACTTAACTAAAAATTTAATAATATTTTGAGAATATTTGAGAATATAAAATATATATTTTTGAGAATATCTTGAAAATATAAAAAAGCAATTTTTTTTAATGCATTGATATCCGTTCAAACGTTTCAAATTTCTAATTACATCTTCATAGCGAACGAAGCGACTATCATAATTAACCGAGAAACCAATTTGCATAACAAAGCAGCCGCCCACGTAGATTTTTCAATGCATACAATAGCACCGTATGGCAAAAAAAACCTTTTCATTTCGCATCGTATAACCATTTCATCCTTCCTCGTCCTTCACTGGTCTTCCATCCCGACGAAGAACAAATCGCTAATATGCGAGGTAAAATTTAACATCCTCCCTTTGGATTCTATTCATTGGCATAAGCCATCATTATCTTCAGATGGACGCCAAAGGGAAGAAGACGTGCAAGTACTACTAGATGCGAAAGAAAAATGAAGGTGAAGGGGAGAAGAGAGAGAGAGAGAGAGAGAGAGAGAGAGAAAGGGAAAGAAAAAAATGTAGGGATGAATTACTTGTTTGACAGCCTGATAGAGATTCATAAGCCGATGGGAAGTGGGCACTAAGGTCCGGTCAGGAATACACGTTCCACAACCGATGACAAAAATATGAAAGACGAAGGCGTGGTAGCCGTAGGGAATCGTACAGAGGGAAGATATAAGAACTCGCGCGGATTTCTATTAGCTGTGATTAAGGCTGATTCGTGATACATTTCGCAAAATTAATTTATGGGAATAAAAATTGATTAAAAATGATTTTAATAATTACATTTAATTTAGTAAATTTTAATTAATACAATAAAATAATTAATAATATCTTCATTAAAAATAATATTTTTAGAAAAATTCAATAAGCAATTATTTTGCATTTAATTGCCATACCATTTTTAACTGCTTAGTTTTGTCGCTTGATTTTAATTATTAATCCATATTCAGTACGATTAAGTTTTTATTACTATCGTACCAAAAATTGTGTATCAAACTCCAATAACGTCAACTCCAAACGAATAAGTTGCACTAAACGATTCCTAATGCGGACACGCACCGACTGGTCCCCGGTGAAGCTATTGATACTTCTTCAGCGACTTATTTGAGAATCTCGATGGCTAACGCGCGAGAAAACAACGTGTGTTCCGTTCACCGGGAGCACAGAAACGGCACTGTGCGTTGCAAATGCCGTACGATAGTGATCACGACCACCACCACTACCACCGTCATTCGCGTTAACCACCACCACTACCACTGTCTTCGTCATCATCATCGGCGGCCAAGCCTGCGTCCTACGCAAGAAGTTGACATGGCGATATGGAGTTTCGGAGCTGCTTCTCCTCGTCGCGGCTCCATATAAACACATGCACGCACGGTGATCACATGCGTGCAGATATGCGATTTCGCAGACCCCGAATCGCGCAGCTTTTCGTTTCCATCGAGATTTACACATGAAATGTACCTTTAAAATTCAGGTACGAAAAATATATGTGTATTTAGGACGTACGCTGACGTGTGTAAGATCCTACATTCGATTCGAGTACTTTCTGAAGCGCCTTTGTGTAAGTGGGCCACAAGTACTTTCTCGTACTTGTCCGAATGACGGCTTTTCAAAGACGTCATATTTTTACAATTAATAATAATAAATCAAAAGCGCTGAATATGAAATCAGAATATATTGCGGGCGTATAAATAATGAACGTACGACTATTAAACGATGTGGTCGTATTGATAGCCTTTATTTTGCACGCATATATACCTCCTCAGGTGGCAAAACAATCGGTATAATCGTGGGTCCGTTTGATTCATGTATTTCCACTTATATACGCACACCGCCGTTCCGTTACGCATTAGTAGCGTACTATGGTGCACGTGTTTCCTCATGTTACGTGGAGATCGCACGTGTGCGCGTCTTATTCCATGGTATGGGTATATCGTTGCGTCTCTCGTGGAGAACCCCTCTACTCATTCGAAACGGCCTCCAGTCGCCGGTCCTTCTACGGCAACTCTCGGCTCGCCGCGTAAGCCGGCTGGCTACGTCGTCTTCGTCGTCTTTCTCGGCGGTTGGTTGATCGCACACGTCGATCCCGTCATACGCGCACGCATGCATACACCGCCGTTATTTGGCGTGCACGAGAAAACGGTTCCCGCACTCAAATTGGGATCAAATTGACGAGCGCCTGCGATTTGTACCGCGCCGCTACGATACCGAAATTAAAGGCCACGCTCGGGAAAGGCGGACTGCGGTACGAACCGTAGCCGCTCAAATGGCTCGCTTGGAAGATCATTAAGATGTACACACGTCAAGTGTATTTGGTGGCTTGTCTGTTTCAACAAGATTCCAGAACACGTTCCTCGGAATTCAGTCTAAACCCTATCGTCCAGTATGATAATATATTTGATTGTCTGTTTCGACAAGATTCCAGAACACGTTCCTCAAAATTCAGCCTAAACTCTATCATCCAGTATGATAATATATTGACTGAAACAGTCGTAAACGTTTTCTCCTTTTTCTTACTGTTCTTCGTATTTTTCTCCTTTCTCAAGGTTCTCTCGTTTTTAATAGAGCGCCGTTACGATGTCGGTTAGTTGCGGATGAATGGCTGGTAATTAATAATTCATCATTCAGCGTTGCACGTCAAAACGTACGCACGTGTGCGCAAGTAAGAACGACTTGCAAGTACCACCCTCTTGCTACCGTCTGGCACGCGAGCCGTAATGTGCTTCTTCTTTCAACTGAACGCACGTACCGCGACGCCGCGCATTCACGATCGTCGCATCTGTACCAGATGCAACTCGTGACGAATGCTAATGCACTAACGCTTAGCGCGGAACGACGGCGTACGTCGACAATGAAAGGAAATTATGACGGAGAGTGCAATTATCGTTAAGGTAATTATGATCGCGCGAATTGCACGTGCGTTGAATCGAAATGATTGATCGCTTATATATTATGATCATTGCAAGTAGTGCCCGGATATTCGTGCCGGAATTCGTCGAATATGAACTTACATCTCGCTTATGATCAATGCTTCCTTTATCGATGCCTTTATTGTTGATGAAATAGTAGTGCTTTATTATATAAAAAATGTTTATACAAAATATTATACACTCTAAATTTCTTGCAGTGAAATCTCACTCCAAGGGAATGAAAATACAATCACTTCTTGAAAAAAGTAATCTTCATTCACTCTTTCTAGAGAGTAAAATTTCACTTTTTGTGGAATGAGAGATTTCACTTTGAAATGAAAATTTACTCTAAAAAGATTGAACTCTTTTTCAAGAAGTGAAATATTTTCACTTTTTTTCAAAGGTGGTTGTATTTTCACTTTCTTGGAGTGAGATTTCACTAAGGAATTTAGAGTATAAATTCATCAAAATGTCTAATCATTTCTAAAAAGGACTTCATATCAAGAAAGTGCTTCGTCACTAAATTAAGAGATATAAAAGTATCAAGGAAAATTCAGATAGAATGAAATTATTTAATAGATTTATTTATAACATCTTAAGCGCTAATATGTCGGAGATTTATATCAGACGCGGGAATGTATCCATCACGTAAGATTCGTGGCGTGAGTTCCGAATCATTCGCATATGTTTCAGGTTGGCTTGAAACGCGCATCTCGGACGCGTGATACGTGATTCTGGTACTGATTGCTCGTCATGGAGAACGGGAGCGCGAGCGGACACATTTGCATCGCGCGGATACGCTGTGTTAAACAAGAATAGGTTGGCCTCGCTACCCGGTAGCCTAATAATATTAGGCGCCAGGATCATAACGCATAACGTGGTACGCAATCACCTCCGATCTGCATAAACGCGCGTGGGATGTATTTAGGAATAATTAATTCACCTGGCAGCACCATTATTACGCGTCACTTGCTTATTTAGCCATTACAGGCCATACCATATACGGATACTGTTACGTTACCGCGGCGTCACCTGCAATGTATAAAGCTTTGACAACCGATAATTAACCGCGATCGTTTAGATCACTTGATATACATGTAAACCGTGTTTGTTCCTAAGCAATCGATATGTCAGCGTTTACATTAATAGCAAGAAATTTATTGATTTTGAAAGTGGTATGCGATGAAATAAGCTTGAGATTGATATATGAAGATTGCGAGACAACTGTAGAAGGTCGAAATAATCGAGGCCTATTGACATTTCGCCTTATATTGACATTCGATATTCTAAGCGTTTGAAATGGCATTAATACTTTCGCAAGATTACATAATTTTCTGAGGAAAAAATAAGTTTATGAGATTGGCGAGTTTGAGATATTCTTTCTGTGTATTACGTTAGCTTTTATTTACTTATTTACTTATTGTCAGGCAAGCAATTTACGATTAGGCATCTACGAAGGATCCGGATATATGGTGGGTGAACCACTGGCAGATCGCAACCACCGATTTACTGCCTCGCGCTCGTCCGAGCGTAACGTGGCTATTTCTACTGTCGAGTAACGAAGAGCGAAAAGTTGGTCGACCATCGTCGGCAAGCGACGGTATATTCCTAGGCAACCAATCTGGGACAAGGACGCGTATACGATTTGTGCGTAAGATGACATGACGCATTACGCGTCCGTCTCGGTAACACGCGAATATGAGACGACGCCATTTACTTGTGCATCTTTTTATCAACGATCAAGAGGTGCCAGGAATGATCAATTATATCGATAGTAGCGTTGCCAGTAGGAAAGGAACATATAAATTTATAGCATGTGGTTCTGTGAACGTGAAATGTTAAACTCGATCTATATCATTTTAGATGATATATTAATCTTCTAACATATTCAGTCACTTTATAACTTAATTAATTCTTATCATTTCACATATTTTTTGTAAAATTAGTAGAAGTCATAAGATCGTAAAAAATTTTTAACTAACCTTTTAAATTATTTAATTTTTTTTCGAAAATTATGACGTAGATGTAACAAGTATATACTTTAAAGGAGCAACCACTATTCTGTTTCCAATATAAGCAAAACCGGAAATTTCGGTATTGACATTTAGTTGAAACAAAAAACGATTTCTCTTCGTACAATAGGCATCGAAGTGGCAAAATAAAACTGCTGGAGGCAGCTCTGCACGGAGGAAGCTGCACAGGATCGGAGTAAACAATGGTGACGTAACAGCGAGAAGACGTACGGCCGAACGGCAAGACAATGGGCTCTTGTCTCTGTTTTCTCTGTCCTCGCTACTCCACCTCTATCTTTTTCTCTTGTTCATATTAAATGGAGATTTTCTCTTCTTGTTTTACTGCACAATTTCTTCGACAGCGACCAAACAAAAGATCCGAAGTCGACCCATGAACAGGATTTTTGAGGATCGATAAAATGTTCGTTTTATTCCTTTTGAGAGACAAACAATGCGAATGCAAAAAAGAGTTACAATCTCATGGCTACGGCTATCAGGCGCTAAAAGCTCATCGCGTGTCAAGTGGATAACATGTGCGAAAACCAGACCAGTGTCTGTTTGCTATATCTGTTACTATTTAACATTTTTCTCATATTTCAACAGTTCATTTTTCCAATAAATTACCACTTTAAAAATTTTATCATTTAAATATTTTTGTTATTTTAGTTTGTTTTTTTACAAGTTTTTTCGAGTAACATAAAAAATAATTAAAAATAATATTAATTAAATAAAATGTTGATTAATTTTTACAGAATAAGAATTGTCTCCATATCCATACCAATAAATATTCAGTAACTAAATAGAAAATTTGAGAGAAAAGTAAAGAAATAATAATAGAACATTATAATGTTAATTTTTTTTATGGAAAAATTATATTCTGTATGATGGGAAATCATGTATGATAAATTACGACAGCTGCCAACTATGGGGTGTTTTCTCAGATTAAGCTCGATCTACGCTTTCCAGGAACCGACTTTCTCGTGACATGATCCGAAGGCGATTCTCGGAGCGAGAGTAGCCCGGTCAAGCCGGTTCGCCAATTTTGGATCAAAAGACTCTATCCTGCGTGAAGTGTCGCCTTAACGGTAGACCGTAAAATTAAGGTCAATCTCCAGTCGCAAGTATCATAAAACATCGAATATTTGTCGCGAAACGTTATACAATATTATGATAAAAAGCGGCAAGAAGAAATATCTTTTACTTCAAACGTGACATAAAAAATTAAGTTTCCCAGAAAAAGAGAAAAAACTATTTTTAACTTAACAGAAAACTATTGATTAATCAAGTAATATCGGTAAACAGAACATATTTACAATACGATCAATTTTTAATAAAATTAAAATTTTAATTTTTCATCTTACAGCCACTAAAAAAATCATTCTTTTGTGACAATTTACATGTTTTTTTCTTAATTACTCTTTCTAAATTGCGATTTTTTATATAATTTTTTAAATATATAATATGTATATATGATATATTTATATATTTACAAAAAATATATATTTTTAATTATATATATATATATATATATATATATATATATATATATAATAATTTAGTACAATATATATATTAATTATANATACACTACTAA
>NW_012130081.1:1055537-1065090 GCF_000143395.1 Atta cephalotes | reverse complement strand
ATAAATAATATATTATTATATATATATATATATATATATATATATATATATATATACAAATTTTTAAGTCAATACAAATTGCTGTTTAAAATATGATAACACTCAAAATTGCTTTTCACAATAATTGTTGAAGTAATTTCAAAATTACAATAAAAACTAAATTTGCATTGAATAATTTAAATATCTATATTAGTAAAAAGAAAATAAAATTAACTTACTCAAAATGCTCGCTACTTTCGTCACTTTGCTCACGATTCTACAGTTATCGCAACAGCGTAATCACTAAATCTCGTGATCATAAAATCTCATATTTATCAATGTAAATGGTAGAAATATCAAATTGTACAAGAAAACTATTAATCACGAGAGAATCAAGAATCAAACTGAGACTCTCTGGCACAGTTACGTATAGAAGGCGCGCGAAAACTGTTAAGCTCTATCCCCATCCATAGCGTCTCAAGACGCCAAGAATAAACCCGCAGACTCCCCACCATCATGAAAATCTCCTATATTGTGCTGCTTTCCATCTCTTTCCACTCGATACAGCTTTCACGACTTTTGTTACATCCTGATCCAATACGATCTTATGTAACGAGACTTGCTATTGATAAAATATGTTTATTTGATTTATGATTATCTTCTCTATTTAGTTTTTGATTATTCTTTCTGTATATGTATGTATATATATATATATACATATTTACATATTTACATATTTATATAAAATATCCTCTTAAGTTAAAAAATGGTTTTCGTTTGCATCACAAATTAACTTTTCTCAGATGAATCGACTTTTTTTTAATTTAAACGAATTCAGCTTTAATTCCACATTTCTACTATACTTTGCAGTTTCTTAAACAGGTCAACCTAAGGAATTGAATACACAGACAAGATTCGTATGAAATTACTCGGAAACGTAGAAGATTCATTACATTTCCGCTTTGCTTCGCACGTCACCCGATCAAAGAAGTTTGAACTTTTTCGTACTATTTTTCATATAACTCAGCGTTAAAGCAGATCGTTCGTGCAAGCACGGTGCCATAGGAAACTTATATTCTGTCGCGTGGGTGCAACGTGTGGGCATCGCGACGCTTCCGTCTCGATCAGAGTTCGTTACACTCGTCGATTCGCTGATGAGAAGAAACTCTCTTCGTGCCGGTAAACGTTGTCTTGTAACGTGGAAATACGTCGCCTATTAACTTTTTGCTTTCACCCGACAGCAAGGAAAATCGCAAATGCACCATAGACTCACATTAAATCATTAGACAAAGTAGCGACGCAAATCGAAGATATAAACGCCAATTGATACGGGCGCACCCGCCGGCGACAAATCGCTTCGATACTTGATGGTACGAGTGGGACTGGAATTAAGTGTGATTTAGAACGTCTGAACTCAATACAATGAAAGGACAATTAAGAGGGATGGCTTGGGAAACAGCGTGTCGAGATAGTTTAGAAATCGCGAGTGCGATCGAGCTTCCTTCATAGCTTGTTCAAATAGAAATGAAATCTTTATTCTAAAATTTTATATTGTAGCAAATTAAAAAAATATGTACATTTTGTCAAGATAGTAAAATTAATTAATTTTAATTTTTAATAAATACACAATATATTCATGAATCTTCGAACAATTGGAACTTCGATGGAGAAAAACTGGCGCAGTAATTTAGGTGCTGAGTTATGCCGAAGAATCTGAATATAATCAATCGCGTTCTGATAACGACAGAATACCCGATCTCTTTTCACGGAGATGGCTGGCTAAGAGATGGAATTGATTTCAGTTTGGTCACACCTTTCAGTTGGTAAATAGGAGGAAGGAGATGGTTATCCGACAGATGGGTCGCTGACGGTATTGCGGTTAAACTACCGGCATTCAATCGGTACAACACACAACCTATCCATTGATCTAGTCGTCTCCCTTCGGCTGCAGCTCACGCTGCTCATGGGCACCCTCCATTTTTCTTTCCGGTCTCGTCTGTCACTCTTCGTCCCGTAACAAACGGCGTCGATTTTAGCATTACGTGCAATTTGGGTCACAGCTTTATTGGAACCCACCGGCCGATCACTAACGAAATGAATTGACTCCGAGAGCGTTGGTCGTCCCGTGTTGCCGGCGCGTGCTTTTGGAGGAATCATGGCGATGACGCAATCATCTCGATTAAAGCAATATACCGTGCAGAACAAATCGCTACATTGGATTCTATTATCCTTTGCTAAGCGTGGCTAAAATCGTGTAACGAATCTTTTATTTGATAATGAGATTTGATTAATTTAAATAGTCATTAAATAGTACATTTAGTGGTATTGATAATTTATTCTTTAAATAAATAAAAAGAAATTTAAAATAATTATAAGATACGATAGAATTTGTTACAATTATATATATTTCGTAATCTTATTTAAATTGAAAATATAAGTTTAAAAAGTTTTCCATTTTTTTAAATGTAAGATTTTAACAAATATTTTTCATCTTTATGTAATTTTAATTGATATTTATATTTTTTCGTAATTTGCATAATATTTTCAAATTATAAATTTAGAAAGTATATTTAATTACATATCAAAAGTATTCATTGTGACAACCATTTTACTCATCTCATAAAAAATCAGACTAGAGTATCAGAGAAAAGTGAAGATGTAAATAAGCAATGACAGAGTAGAAACGCTATACTCGGAAGCGGTTAACGCGATGGACCTTGCCCATCGAGCCGACCTTTGATCTATTTCCAGCCGTGAAAATCGCCCCCATCGCGATAAACCGCCATTTTCTCTCCACTTGGCAGAACATATTTCCGGCGGCGTTAGTCAGCGGTTCTAAATGCACTATACTGACTGCTGCTCTTTCGTCTAGTTTGCTTCCTCCCCTCTTGCTGTGAACACTAGCCAAGTTGTATTTCTGACTAGCTCTCGCTGTCAGATCGAGGTTAATTGGGTACCATTACGACGAAAATTAATATGTATTAGTCGACAACGATGAGTTCTCTTGATGTGAACCACGAGTCCGGGGCTTTCATGATAACGATAAATTAATCGACAATCTCATACCGTAAAATTTACAACATGAGAGACAAACTAGCATTTTCATTTTCAAGAATCGTGTTAAGAACAAGAAATATTTAATAAGAATTGCAGCATCATGTCACATGCTATTCATCACTTTATGTATATTTTATGTGAGCATTTTAGAAGTAAAACATGAAAATTCATGTTAACATAAACGTCCGCAATATTATTTTATATTCGAGAGTCTCGTTTATCATATTGTATCGTCCATTTCTAAATTTTATTGGTTAGTAGAAGCCAGAAATCGACTTTATTTGAAATTCTATATATACCCATGTACAATTTTGATAGATGAAAATCAATAACTTATAATTCACATTTTAACTATAAATTATGTGTAACGTTCAAATACTAATAACCAATTTAAGCTAATCAATACTTAACTATGTATAAATTAAAAGTTTTTTTAATTAAATAATTTTTTTAAATATTGTGTGTACTCTAAAAGATAAGACATTAGGTCTGTTTTTTTAGATAAATTTCTTGCACGATTAATTTTTCTTTCTTTTCGCTTTACGCTGGAGAGAAAAAGAAAAAAGATGAATCGTGCAAGAAATTCAGTTAAAAAGAACAGGCTTATAATTTTTGCTATCACTGTCATGTTTGAAAAGCTACGTTAAAAATATGAAGAAATTTGCACTCACCGTCGTCACTTATCTCGAGATTCGTGTAGCTGTCCCAATGCAAGATGGGATCGTTATGCGCTGATGCATGCGGCACGGCGGGTGTCGGCGCTGGAATTGGGCCGTCCTGACGTTTCGCGTCGGTGGCGAAGTAAAGTGTCACCACGCTGTCGGGTGGGCATCGAGGATCGTCGCAAGCGACATCGAGCTCCGATCGCGGGAAGGAGACGACGTTCTCCGTAATTACGCACGTGTGAAACTAAAGGAACAATGGTTGATATGAGAATATGCGCGACGTAATCAGTGATTGGCAGAAACAATTTATCTTGCTCAATGTCATACAAATTATATACTAAGTGCTTTCATGTTTGTCAAGTCCCTGGAGAGTTTGCAACTGATTTATTTTTCTTCTTCAAAGATTTGATGGAATATTAAGCGCAACATTTTTTATTGATTCTGTTTTACTGAAGAAAAAATTAATAAAACTTTTTATTGCAAAAAAATCAATTACAACAGAATATAAATTCAAATGTTATTATCAGTTTGCGTAAAGCATGTGTAACAATAAAAAAAAGCACGACTTTTTTCTGCACAAGTATTGTAACTTTAACAAAATAAAACTTGATGTAACGTATCACAATCGATATATTTTTTTTCACAGAGTTCTTATACATCAGATTTTTTATGTTACAGGAAAAATTAATATCTATAGTTATATTAATTAGATCATTACGTCGTTTTCAGAATCGACTGTTTGCCCATCGGGCATAAAATTAACATGCAATATCTTTGCACGATGATTGTCTCTTTTCCCGAACACGTAGATCTACTTCGCTGTCCTTGACTATTTAACTTTGCATAAATTATCATTTATGTCTCTGATTTCACATCGTGACACTTGCATGTCATAATGTATTCACCATAAATGCATGATGCATTTATAAATAGTATTTATATGTGACAAATATAAACGGTGGCTATAAGTGGATATTGGATCAAGCAATACATATTACAATGTCATATAATTTTATAAAAAGATACGAATTAAAGGTTTTACAAGGTTTCACACTGTAATACAATTAAATAAAAAAATTTGTAATAATTTCTCAATAATTTTTAATAATGTAAAAATAAATTATTATATGTATGAAATATAAATTTATTTTATATGTACATTGCTTTCTTACCTGGAGGGAAAACATAACTTCTCGAGTCTGCTTCGAGTATACCCTATGATAGCACTTGACCAAGATGTCGCCTCTCAATCGAAGTCCGCCAAGATTAACTGTAAATTCACGCGCGTTCGTTACTGAGTACAGATCCGAAGTGTAAACCGGTGTAAGTCCTTCGTATACTTTAAGAAAGGCTCGACAGCCCGTCGGCTCAAAGAGCGGCACTCCAAGGACTGTTAGATGGGTCAGGTACAATGGCGACTGGCTGATTCTCAAAGAGCCTGACAGCAGTCCGCTAAAGTACTCGATGTATCTAGAAAATCCAGGAGATTATTATTGTATTTAACATCCAAAAATAAATATGATATTACATTTTCAATTTTAAAATAATTTCTAATTCCTGATTCGCGATCTGATGGTTTAAAGGATTAAAGATGAATACCATAAATAACGATCAATAAATCGATGAGGTTTACCAAGAGGCAATCTTCCTGGTACGAGCAACATTGCAAAGTAAAAAAAAACGAAAGAGCAAATTTCTCTCAAGCCACAAATGCGCGCATGCATAAGAAACATGATGAATGGGATTGATGGTTCGACCAATGGAAGCCTTGGCCCGTGACACGAAGAGGTGTGCATGTCAGACGAGATAAGAGTATGTGCCACTAACGTTCGACATCATTCGTCGTAAGAGATCTCTCGGAGGCAAGCTAGTAATGGTTTCATACGCTTGCGAGAGTGCAACTACGCTAACGACATGCTAATGCTCGCGGCTTGCGGAATTAATGGAGGAACTCCAGTAGGCAGGACCAGAGGAGCGCGAGGACCACGAAGAGGAGGCGATATGACAAGCAAGAAAAAGAAGAAGAAGAAGAAGAAGAAGAAGCGATAAGGAAGTCCCCACGCACGCGGGCACACCTCGGTCGCGGCTCATTACAATCATTATGAATGCATACGGCGACGCGGATGACAAGGACGACGATAAGGACGATGATGACGGTAATGATACGGCGATCGTGGTTACAACGGGGTCGATGGCGCGTAATACGCGCGATAAACTGCCGGATGGGTTGCGTTTATTTCGTTAAAAGAAACCGGTTGATCAAATAGCGAGTATAAATCTCGAGAGGAACGAAAACGTTTATGGAAAAGAACGAGAAAAAAAGCAATGAAAAAAATAGAATGAATTAGATTTTCATTGAGATTGAAAGATTTTAAAAAATTACATTAAAATTAGATATTTTATGTATTTATTCAGTCAATTATTTAAATAAGAATATATGATCTTATAATGCTTACATACTAACACTGATGTATCCGAATTACTTATTTGGAAATAAGAATTATAAATGATTTTGTTATAAATATTGTTATATATAATTTATAATAAATAATTATCTTCTAACGATTATATTCTATAATTATTAATAATTACTGTATTTTAAAAATGTAATATTCTTATTTAGTTGCGTAATTATCCAAATAATATTTTTATTAATGTAATCAATTTAGAAAATAATTAATTATAATAAAATGATTTATAATTATTATTAAAATTATTTAAAATTATTTATCATTATTATTATATTTCCAATAAATGATTCGGATACATCAACATTATATAAACATGACTATAAAATCACAATATTTTTCGAATAATTTGTTATTTATTCTATGTTAGATAAATGATTATATAAAATACGTAATTTCAATATAATTTGATGTTATTTACATATATTATTTATATTAGAGTAATTATTTTTATTTAGATAATTCTAAGAATAGTTAATCGTTCATGAGAAATAATAATTTGAGATCATTACATATGTATATCCAAATAATTATTCAAATAATTATGATATATTTTTAAATTATATGCATAGCAAATAAGATCAACTTTATGGCTTATCGATATATTTTAATTTCTTAACGTAAACGAGAAAAAACTTTTTTTCTTCAATCGGGTTGTATTTAAGTCAGAACATATTACGATGGCTACAAGTGCGAACGAGATTAAAAGAGACAGCCGCATGCAAACCCGACCGCGTTTCATTACGGTCATTATGAATGCATACGACGACACAGCGATGAAGTAAACGATAAGGCTGCCAATAATGATGATGATGAGAGCTCGCTATCTTTAGATCAATGGTTCATAGTACGCGTGGATAGAACCGGCTGACAGAAACATCTCTTCAACAACAAAAACGTTAAGTATACTACACGGCCGATCATTTTATTTTGTTGCTGCCATCTTGCCTCGCGATCTTCCCTCACCGGTAAATGTTGTAATCATGGTGTGAACGAAGCGATTACGGGAGTTGCAATTTTAAAAGTCGTCGATGCTATTCCGAAGTTCTGAGGAATCTCGAACGAATTTCCGGAATCCATTATAGAGGAATGATCGGATAGGCATCAACATGATTAATAGCGGCAAAGGAACACGAAGGATGGCAGAAAACGAGCATGGATGATTGAAGATGATGACGACTAGATAATGAGAACTCAACATTTCAAGTTGATGATGCATAGAATGGATAACAAATAGGATGGCTGTTCAAGGACGTAAGGTGTCCTTCTTAATAGGACCGCTTTGGTAATAAACGTAAATTAGTTATACGTTTCTTCTTTTCCTGTGTGATATAAATTTGAAGAAATTGCACAGCTTCCGCAATAAACGTTGAACGCATCATTGATGTATAGAAATGACTACGTATGTATGCAAATAGTTTAATTAAGCTTGCATCTCTTACATCCGTTTTATTTAATTCAGAATTAATAAGTTTCAACTCTCGAAGAGGAAGATAGACGCAAAAAAGTAAAAAAATTACGTGATATTAGAGGATGCGAATTATTATATCATTATTGTAAATTATCTCGGTTTCTAAGTTTTAAAATAAAATATTATTTTAAAAGAAGCATTTTTCAATATTCACGTCCTAAAATTAAATAATAGTAATAAAATAAAACAAAGAAGAATACGTTTATGAAATGCAATGTATATTGTACATCAATCATTCAAGTATGAAATATCGTAAAATAGATTATAAAATAAGATTTTCTAACACAATCGATTGCTTATCATTGAAAGTGTCAATAAATGAGAATTAAAATAAATTGCGAGAACGAGATTACATTGAACGTATAATGACTATAGGAATTAAGAAATAAATCTATAAACCTTTTGCGATTGATGCACGCGCTCGTAAAGGATTTTATGATTTTGTCTGAATTATTTGCAAATAAATACGATAGAATTGAGTTTTAACGACAATATATCAACAGGTAGTACGCATGCAACTTTCTCTCCCTTTTTCTCTCTCGTTACCTTCGATGCGATGGAACCTGCAGCGATCCGATCTTGTCATCGAGGAACCTTCTCATGGCGAACCTGTCCAATGCTTGATCGCGTCCCCCGCAGATGCTGCTGTAGTTCATATAAGCAGATACTGCCACACCCAGCCGCTCCTTGCTGCCCCTGAAGAGAACGATAACGTTAACTTGGTACTGCGAACGCGCAATGACGGTTCCGTACCTTCTCCGTAAGAGGTAGGATACGAAAAGATTTCGCCGCGGGCTGATCGCGGTCTAATGACGTTATTATTCACGATGAATGGAAATGACTAACGGGAAGTTATGGGCGCGGAGTTTCGAGGGGGCGGTGAACGTATACCGCGGTAAAATTATGGCTTTTGCGGCCGATCACTTGAACATTGGCCATTCTACAAAAACCAGGTCACGAATGCGTACAAATGTGCGTACATGGAGAGACTTGCGCTCGTAACTTATATTATTCTTCGAAAACAATTTCTTTTCGGCTTGAAGAATTCGATAGATATATATTAAAGTCCTTATTTTCCGCCACTCTCAACAACAGTCGATGTCATTACATTATCATTATGCAAATTTTATACATAATAAAGCAACTACGCAACGACAGTATAACGACACCGATACTGTCGTTAAGAGTTATACAATAGGAACCTAAATGTTATTAAAATCGCCCGTAATTTAATTGTAAATTTATTATTATCTCTTTCGTTCAAGTTTATCAGAAGATAAATTAGACAATATTTGAAAATCATCAATTCACCTGGCATGCAGAACAACGACGCGATTAGAAGCGCCGTTTAGCCAGGAGTCCAGCTCCTTGCAGAGAGCACACAGTCTCTCCAAACTTGGCGCTAATCCCTGCGGCCATCCAGCTTCCCTCGTATTTGGCTCACCGGGTCGGCCGGGCGATGACAAATTAAAGATCTGGAAGCACGAGATATCCACAACTTCAAGATAATTGCAAAAATAAACATAGAAAAGAAACATAACTTCATGATCTCATTCTATTGTTTCAGATTATAAAATATTGTTATAAAAGATCAATTTTACATTAATTGTTATTATTATTATTATTATTATTATTATTATTATTATTTTATTATGTATAGAGAAATTACAAAGCATACACAAATAATGAGACACCAGCAAAACTAACTGTTATTAAGTCTTCCAGAAAACGAAACGAATTATAAATTATAAAGAAATTAGTACAATTCAAGCTTCTTGCTTAGTAAATAATTCGATAATTTTAAGAAGGTAGAGGCCAAGAATGATTTGAGCATAATTGCTGTTACCAGCAATTATAAGCTTACCAGAAAACGAAACAAATTCTTAATATTCGCGCTCAATAAAATTATAGAA
>NW_012130081.1:1029809-1055517 GCF_000143395.1 Atta cephalotes | reverse complement strand
ACGTCGTCGTCTAC
The DNA here is from genome assembly GCF_000143395.1 of Atta cephalotes. Taxonomy (NCBI): domain Eukaryota; kingdom Metazoa; phylum Arthropoda; class Insecta; order Hymenoptera; family Formicidae; genus Atta; species Atta cephalotes. The sequence continues at coordinate 1,055,503 of NW_012130081.1, read as the reverse complement.
TAATAATATATAATATAATATANATATATATATATATAATAATATATANAATATATATATATATATATATATATATATATATATATATATATATATATAATACTTTCTTTCTTTATCTCGAGAGAAACTATGAGAATTATATTATTCGAATTCTCACCATATAATTATCGGCATGTTTCCCGCGTAGAAGGGTGGTGGCATGTTCGAGGACACCCTGAGCATCCTCTCTATACCAAAGGGCGATGATTCTCTCGGTGACGTAACAGAGCTCCATCACCTCCGTTACGCGACCTCCGCCCTTTCCTGATCCCGTCATCGTTGAATCCGCGCCGACGCCCGGAGTTCTCGCAGGTGTTGACACCATTGCTGATGTCTGCACCTGTAATTTGATGATTTTATTATTATTATTATTATTATTTATTCAAATATAACAAATAAAAAATTTTTACAGTTTTGCAAATATTATGTACAATCCATAACGGAAATCTTTAAAAATTAATTTAAATAGTAATAATGATAAATAAAAAGTAACCTACTTTAAAATATTTTTTCTATAAAATTAAAAAATTACAGTATCAAACATACATTATTATTTACATTTTTAAAAGTCATCTCTTAAAATAATTATTGTAAAATTTTAAATTTCTTTTGCATTATCATTAAATTATTAATTTATTTCTGACGAAAATTCTCGCTCGTAGCGAATAAAATTTTCTAAATTCGTTTTAAGAAGAATCCTTTCGTGAGCGAATCTAGTTCACTGAATTTTATCGAGTTTTACGGAAACTTTTCCATAAGATTTGTTTTTTTATCGCCGCAAAACTTAGATTTTCCGTAAAACAATATCATATCAAATAATCAAATTTTCTCCCTGAAAATAGACTTTATTTCTTTGGTCTTTACTTGGAAGAAATCTTTCATTATTTTCTTTTTAATAGCTTCGATAGACATACGATATAAAATAAATTGCTACCGATACGTAATAATAAACTTTTTAAAATAATATTGTAGATAACAGCTCTAACAATTTAAATGTAGAACACATAAAGCATCTACAAAAAATTGTTATAAAAATTTATTATAAAAGTTTGTTATATTTAAAAATTTTTACGCTGCAATTTTTAATAAACAATTTATGCAATATCTTTAAATAATAATTTAAATTTTAATTACTAAATATACTTCAAAATTTTATACTAAAAAAAGAATCTGGTAATTGGCTATTAAATATTGAGCAAATAAATTCAAATATTCAATTAATATAAATAATTCTTATTTACTAAAAGAATTCTACTTTTCTAAATATTTAATAAGTATTGTATTACCAAACATAATAATATCAATCGTTTGGTAATAATTACTAAGTATTTAGAAAAGTCAAATTATTTTTGGTTAACCGAATATTTGATTGAATTTATTTTACTCACCACTCGATAGCTATAACTACCAGATTCTTTTTTTCAGTGTAATTAAACAATTTTTGTACGATCTACATCGCCTCTATCACACTCCCAACTGCAACTGCATCAATCACTATTTCAACATCAGATGCACGAATAATTGATAATTCGACAAGGATTTACGGTAAATCCATCGTCGATTCGCGACATGGAATTTCTATCCACCTTTGAGTACTTTGGCGCGTAGACGATCCTGATGACGATATTCTCCGGCATGGCGATGTCCTTGCGGAGGACACGCTATCGCGAAGTAAATCGACATGTAATCCCGGTGCCTTAACGGGTTACGTTTATCCCGCCATGAGAAACGAGGACGTAGAGATACGTTGGGATGACGCGCAGTGTTTCATGCCGCGGAGCGATACACTGCCAGGTATTGTGTTTCGCCTGGTTCTACTAAAGATACACAGGAATATTCAGTGGCCAGTCGGCGGTTTTGTCGGATAATCGCGCCGCTGTCATGTATGTCTGACGTATGCCAGCTCGCGTGCTTCAGGGCCGGCCTGGCATCGTCATCGTCATTCTGCAATGTTTATTTGCGTATCGAAAACATGCGCCATTAAATACATTTTCGACATCGTTATAATTATGCAACTATGATTAACTATGATTAACAGTTGAAAATAAGCCTTCGGTTTGCAGGCATTAATTGTATTGCGATATCACTTTTAACTTGGAAAGTTTCGTAGAATAACAAGCGACTCTATTTATATTTAGAATTTTTTTTATTTCTTCCGATACACATTTTAAAACCATTTTCTTGTAATAAATTATAAAGTATATTTTTATCCCATATTACGTTAATTTATAAAATCTTCCGAATTCAGGCAATTTTTGATGACAGGTCTCTTTTTCTAATTCAACTCCATAGTTTCTTCAGTCAGTTTCTTAATCTCCTAAATTATTTAAAACGAAGAAGCATCAGACTATTAAGGAGAAGAGAGGTTTTGTGAGCAACTTCTCAATTTTATTTTAACGCGAACGTTTCTTATTCCAAATGCATTGAAGCGGCCCTGAATGTAGACGGGAGCACTCGCTCGCGCGTGGACGCGTGATGTAACGAATTCGTGCAGGTAGCGTGACTTCGATTCCCACCAAATAGTCACGCTATTCGCACTAGCAGTCGAGCTGTAGTCGGTGCTAGATCGTCTTAATATGATGCACAAAATGCCTCGGGAAACGTGCGGAAAGCTGCGCGGATGATTTGTCGTGGGGAACGTGCGAAAATTACACGGAGGAGTTGGCGTGCAAACGAGCCGGATGTAAGTTCTGCGTTTTTGCACGGTTGCTGCGGTTTCTTTCTCGATGAACATCCGCGGCGAATGCTTCGTTGGTTAGCCGAGTCATTTATAGGGCTTCAACGGTCGAGATACTCCATCGCCAGTGAGATACTCTGTTATTGATGGCGCTTGTTAAAATTATTCGCATGATTTATACCGGATTATACGTTGCTTGTATTTATCCCTTAAGCACTCGTTTGTCGTGTCCCGTCGAGGAATTTTATCATACTAATAAATAATTCTCTGCTCAACAGACATAATATATAGTATATTTGACAAGTTGGCCTTTCCGTATTAACGCAGCATAATTTCCAACTGTATTCAACAATCCTCCGCGGATGGTTCCCTTCAGCAGGTAAAGCCTTTGTACACTGGACTATAGTATTATAACCAATTACGAGAGACAGTGTGTAGAACCGAAACGCCTGTAGTGTACATGCATATGTCATTCTGTACATGTAGTTGCATATGTAATTACGCAATCCTATCTAATTCTATACAATCTAAGTCTTACGAATAATTCCGTATGTAATACTGAAATAAATATAATGAAAAGACATTAAATTGGGTTTTCTGTACGCGCGACACGTTTTCGGATAAGGTGCGCAAGCAATTTATATCCGAAACAAACACAGTTGAAAGCTGAAAAGAACAAGGTGAAGAACGAGTTTACTAGGTTCGCGTCTGAGTTTCAGAAATATAAAGGGCCACTAACAATAGGCGTCACGGAAAAGAAAGTAAAACGAGTTGAACGAGCGAGAGAATAAGAGCGAGGCGGCTACCTCTAAAAATAAGTATAATACTTGATTTTTATGGGGATCATAACGCCGCGAGTTCGTTTCTCGCGGGGCGTGCAACCAGGCCTACCCACCCGCTCATAAATCCCTTTTGGCCGTTATAGGCTCACGTGTGAAATTACGTTCTACCGCAGTTGTCGCTATGCGGAAACCGCTCGTGCGTGTACCCCTAAGTCTAAGGTCTATGATGTTTCACACCCGATCGCCGAATCGGGCGAAGTAGCTTTCCCCTCCCATCTCGGAAAACAAGAATATTGCCTACCGCTTGTCAAGCGTCGATGAAAACAAGTTGTAACGTCGCTTAAAATCAAAGTTTCATAATGGAAACGAAAAAATAAATTATTAAAATTGAGATACTTAACGGTATCTTGGATCCACCAGTGGCAATAGAGTGGAATGGATCAGAATATCAAGAATAGAAAACTTACTTTTGAGAAAATTACAAAATGTAATTTACTTACTAAATGTAACAATTAATAAATTTGTGTAAAAAATAAAAGTATCAAACACTTCTTCGATATTCTTAATTTATGTTTTTTATTTTAATGTCCTTATTAAAGACCTCTAGATATTTTACTCTCTCTTACAAGGTTTAAGGAAAAATATTTAAAAATCGAAAAGTGAAAGGTGCAAATTTTCTAAAACATTCTAAAACAAGATTCTATAAGGATATAAAATTCCATGGAGATATAAGGCTTTATCGGGGTTATATTACCACATTAATTCTATGCGATTATGGAAGCAAGATGCACGCAACGAGCTTCGCCACTAATGTCAATTATCGTTAATCTATCTAATTGCTCGTGGTTAATTTCCAATTGGAAGTATAATGTTCAAATGAGAGCATAATCTTCATCAATTATGTTAAAGACTGATAATAATGATATGGCTAGATTATTCTCTATGTTCTTGTGTTATATTATTTTATTATTTAGAAGTCATTTGCAGAAGCTATTCCTACTTCTACATCGGAAACGAATTGTCATCGTAATTGATTGAAAAGAAAATTAATTTAAAAAAAACTGAAAAAAAAACAAATTCACACCGAATTATATATTAAGTACTGAAACTCCAGCCTCGACTGTTATGGACTTTATTTCTATTGCTTATGTAAAGCAAAACTATTTTATAAAAATGTGGCAATTTAAATCATACAGTATTGAATTTAAATCATACGTTATTGAATTTTAAACAGCATTTTTTATTTTTGAAAAATGTTATTAATATAGATCATTTTTATGCCTAAGCTTTTGTAAAGCAAGTAAAAATACGATGCAATATATGAAAAAAATGACCGATAAATATCCTCAATGTCGCGAGAAATAAGAACAAACGCGATAACAGCTGCGCAATAGTTTTTACCGTACGCTAATTGCTATTCCGCATAATTATCACTGCTTCTAACATGTCTCACCTTCACTATTCTTTGCACGGTTTATAACTGTGATGTAATTGTGAATGATAGTTTCCGGGGAATGAATCTGTGCGATTAATTAACATGATTAAAAAATTTAATATTAACCTTGGTTGATCGTATTCCAAAATATGTTACTAAATATAAATGTCAAATATCTTTGTTATATTAAAAATATGATAAACAAATAATAATATTAAAAAGTATATATTATTATACGCAAAAGATCCACTATATATTAATAAAAATGTGTCTTACATTAGTAACTTATCATAAAAAAAAAAATATTTTATTTTTATATTTTATAACATATAATCGTATATAAGATTTGACTATATAAAAATCTGTAATTTTCTATGTATTACACAAAAATAGCAATGATCGCTCCTTCTGCATATATTTCCGTAGTAATAGCGGTGGTTCGTATACGAATAAGTGCGAGTTTCGCGAATATATTATCCATCCGACGTCAACATACACGGGTTATCGCGACGGTACATCGTAGCCGATACTGACTAGCCGTATAATGCGTCGCCTTATTGCTATTTTAGCGCATAACTTTCAGTGGCACCGTCATTTACGCGCAGGAAATGCCACCCGACAGCGAGACAGCGGTATTTCAAAAACATTTTCATTATTCCTGTTGTTTCGAATTTTAAATTGATCGAAAGGCACGGGTTAGAAATTAAATGAGAAATTTAGAGTCGTTATTATTTTCCTGATTTCTAAAGAAATCTTGACTGGTAGATAAATGTCTGAGATTGATTTACAGAATCGATTTAAGGATAATAAATAAATTTAGGAAATCAGCCGATTGCAAGAGCGAAGGAGAATAATTAGCGTAATGATTACTAGTCGGATATTAATATTCTTTCTCCTCGCGTACTAATAGAAAGTTATTTCACTGACGTTGTAAATGGCGGTTTGTGTAACGCGTATTTCAGTTTGATCTGCGCAATTATGGCTATTACGGATTTTAGCCGAGTCGTGATTTAATGCGATTTCCCAGATTAAATTGCTAACGCAATTAAATTTCGTATCGTTTATTTTTTACCCCATATTCCGCATATGTGAGAGCCGAAAGTGCGGTCGATAGGGAATCTTCTATTCGATATATAATTCTATTTTAATATCGTGGCAAGAAACGAGGCAAGTGACGTAGAACTTCCGGTGTGTGAAAAAAGTACTTAAAAGATTCATTTCCATTTCAATTCGACGAAAGCATTATTCCAAGTTCAGTGTTTCGGAAAGGTCACGTGTCCTCCACTTTCTACATTTTGAGTGCTAGACGAGTCGAAAGAAAGACAACAAATTGTTGAGTATCATTTCGTGTAATTTATATAGCAAAATGTTATCTAACAGGACACGCAGTCTCAAGACAGAAATCGTATATTTCAAATATAAGTGCAGCTTTACCTTCGTATATATGTTCTTACAGAATAAATAAAGGCACTTACATCATCGACATGTAGAAAACCGGTCACGCGCGTGTATCGTTATTAAATATTTAAACAGACGAGTTGATGATGAATCGCGAGCTTTCATTGATGACGATAAATTATGTGAATAAGATAGAAAGCCTTTGATCTAGCTTGTGGGAAGATTTCTTTTGATCATCTTTCGTTTTTCATCACCTCTATCTTTTAGAATAATATAGCTATCTAATATATTTTTAACAAATATAATTTTTAGTGTTGCTATTAATTAATTTCTTTGATATTAGTTTTATATGGAATTATAAGTTGCAATAAATATTGTAAATGCAATAAATAATGTTTAGAAACGAACATAAATACTTACTTGCTGCTTACTTCTCGCGATGTGGTTAACATTTTTCGGTTGTGATTCGTAACCGCCATTGTGCTGTAATCAAAAAGAAAAGCAGTTAATTAACACGTTTATATCCATAATGTATAAAAATGTAGTAACACGTGTTATATATCTTCGTATAATTAAAATTTATAAAATAACAGAAATATAATTATTACTTATCATTCTCGCAATATTAATAAAAAAATTGAATGTAAAATTTTATGATGTAAAAATTGTATGTAAAAATGCCGCGCTAATATTATTTCAGTGTTTTCTGATCAAGGAAATACGTGTAAATAATAGCTTCATTTTATTAACTTTCTATTTGGTGCGTAGAAAATACTATTACTTTCTTCATGGGCGTTGTCTCAAGAGAAGTAGGTGACATTATTATCCATTGTTTCGAAATTAATGATATACGGTAAGTTGTTCCCATTGTCGGTTCCATTATTGCAAGAAAAATTATGCAACGACAGGTGCCGCAGTAACGTATTGTGTTCGATATTCCTAAAAAAACGGTTGCATAGTCGGCATCGATTGAAACCTGTCAAAACCTATTAAATATCACATATCGAATTGTCACGCTACGATACACATGCGATATTACAGTTATATAAAAGAAAAAAAATGAATAGAGATCGAAAAAAAGCATGTTTCTATTATCATTTCTAATATCGTAAAAAAGTTCTAATTGAAAGCTTATTCAAATAAAAGGCTAAATATAGTTTATCTAATAATAACAGCGCGACTTTAAAAAGTTTTTGATATTTATATAAGAATACATATGTCTACGAAAATTTTTTTAATATTTTCGGATAACACAGTGTTTAGACGACGTTCTATTTTTTGCTAAACAGAAATCTCTGAAAAATCTGTACATGGCTATGTCGTACTAATTGATGTACACACGTACGTCGCGCATGCACGTACGATTCGCACGCACCTCGCTCTCTATATGAAGGGCAGTGTGCCAGACGGTAAAGGCGATACGGTGCAGAAGCGTCTCCGTTTCCTCCCGCAGTGGCGTCTCGGCTTCATTAAAATTGTTGTTCGCCGTATCCTGCCGAGTGTCTCCGCAACGGCAGCAATTCGCTCGCAGCCAAGCGCGCGACAACGAGCTGCTGTTTGAATTCGTCATAGGTGCACAAGTTCGTGCTCCGTGGCCTTTATGTAATTCGCAATTTCCATATACCGTCCATTAGGCAAATGATGTTCGATCAGTCAAACGTTCCGACAGTAATAGCAACACAAATGGTATTTTGCATCAATCATGAGAAATTTCTCGAATTGCTTTAGCGCGATCTTTGTAACTTCCTCTATCTTCACAATTCCTTTCGCAGATAACTATGCTGCTCGATATCAGTAAAATCTTTAACCAGAAACATCATAAATTCTAGCAGAAGCATCACCAATATTATTTATTTTTAAATTTATTTTTAAAATCAATAAAGAATCCAGCGCGATCGATTTGATTTATTATCTCGGAAGATCTTCTAAATTCTTATGTGGTTTCTAATCTTAATTGTTTTAGTAATATAGGATTCCAAATGTTCCGAACCACGTGTATCAACATAAGATGCACCATACTCATTTCGTTGCACTGGGCACCGCCTTTTCTTCTTTCTCCTTTTTCCCTCCTCCGCGAAAAACCGCGACGCTTGCCAAATGATTTTCTCCGATACGGCGTAGAGCATTGAACGTTACTTCCGGGTCAAATATCATATAAACACGATTTGCTCCTTTTTGATCACATAAGTCAAAATATTTTATATTTATTGCAAAGATGTATCTAAGTTTATTTAGATTACTAATTATTACTGTTTGAGCACTTCTGTATTTTGTACTAAATATATCTTTATATCAACAGTGTGGAGTCCACTGTAGATCGTGTTTATGTAACAATTAATTCTATTTTACTGAGCCTTTCTAGATTTTTGATTATAGATCTGTTTCATATAACATCAATAGATCGATATAACGGATATATATTAAATATTATAGACTTTATATAATTTCTCTTATCTGTATAACAACGTAGAACATAAGTTCTATTCACCCCTATTGCTTGCACTTTTTGACTGCACTGCTATCGTTATAACATTTGGATTTTTAATGCAAATGTGTCACACTTTAATGACTCAATTCTTTAATATTTCACAGTTTAATCTCTTATCAGCTCGACACGCAAACATATGCACTCGTCACGACATGAAACGGGTAGCCTTCAAAGCGCCGTACGTAACCACGCCGCATGATTAGCTTGCACGAGCCCACCCTACCGCCAATCAATTCACCTGCCGTGGCGCTCCAGCTTGCAGGTGTGCGCTCAAGGTCATTCGCGTTTCAAGGTACGCACCCTCTCGTGGTCACGCTCGATTCATCGAGCGTTACTTTCGATCAAGCCACTTCTCACCGCTCGACTACTGTCATTTATGACTCTTCTCGGATTCTCTTTAAGACAAACGTAAAGAACTGATGACACGCTTGAAACGACCAAGACGAGAAGTCTCTAGTCTTGTTACACGAGCTAGGAACAACCGGAACGAACGTCTGCACCGCACGGGAGCCGCCCCGGTGCTGCGGGTATACAGAGGGTTGAAAGCCTGCATTTCTCCCGGCAGACCGGGATGGTCCATGGCGGGGTGGCAAGGGGATGAGAGAACTTGACACGTAACCATGGTGACCGTAGTCGGCGTTGCGATGTTACACGCAGGCCCGATTCTGCGCCGCGCGAATGCTCTCCTCCGAGCGTGTGAACTTCCGGCACAAGCCGGTATATAGGGATGACACCTCCGAGTGGCTGAACCGCCACTCCCTTGAAATATAATTAGGCCACGTTGCCCCGCGCGGAATTTATGTCGGTGGATGGTCCCTCGAAATATTCTCTCAGCTGGGAGCCGGCAGAACGGCCGTAGATCGGTCTCTCAGCGAATGCGACTTTGATGATGCGGGCTTATGAAATTTATCTTAACGTCTAAATTACCCTTCGCCGCAATGTCGACGTACATAATCTATTGCTATGTAACATAGTCCGTATGCTTAAAGATATACACGATATATCTTTATGTATTTCATTAATATCTCGTTTATTAATTTTCGTATATTAATATTTCGTTACGTAATCTTGTATAGTTCTAAAAAAATGTCGGTGTGGATTTAATAACGTGCCTCTATACAATTTTCATTATGTCGATGTTAATCTCAATTATCGATTAATATCAATATAACGTGGATTTTAACACTATGGATTTTAAATTTTTATCCACACCATGATGGTGTTGATATAAATACTAGGGATTATAAATCCACACCATGTTGTTGTTGATATTAACAATGAGAATTATATAGACACAAGATACTGCATGTTAAGTCAACTGAAATTTTTAAAAAAATTTTTATACAAATAATCAACAATATCTTTATTTCAATTAAAATAATGCCTCAGCGCAAATTTTATTAGAGAAAGAGTATCAAATACTGTTTACAAACTTTGAAAATTTTTATCTTCCAATTAGAAATCGATCTTTCCTTAATGGCGTTTCTTAAGAAACTTTGTTTCTCGTTTAATGGGACGAGAAATTAAATGTATTTCAATCTATTTGCAAAGTTTTATTCGCTCCTATATGTTATGGATACGTTACTTTAAATCGCCACGTGCGTCTCTGCGCGGTCGAATCGCCGATAAGGAAAAGCACAGTCGAATGGGTCGAGTATGCCACTCCCATGGAATACAATTAGGCCACCTGGTGATATGCACGCTATTTTCTCCAACATCATTTACTTTGCGCATATATCTATATTTTGCGCGTAACGCGAGGACGCGCGCTTGAACTTGCTAATTTGTAGCTCGGCAGGGAGATCGTAGAGAATGAGATTCGCGTCGCGACGCTGGATGCAATTTTTAATGTATTTCTAACAAGATTTTCATTTCGGATGATGAAATACTTTTGAAAGCTATTTCATCATACACGTGCGAAATGTACACTTCGTATACTTGACATACCGCACCCTTTCGATGTAATTAGGTCAAGCTTTTACGGTAAAATTATGATAACATATAAATGTATTTTTTTTAATGAGAATTTGACGTTACTTTAAGAGAATAAGATTATTTTTTCTTTCATCTAAATTTAAGATATATGTGAAATTATTTAAATATATAACAAGCTATTTCTAAATTCTTATTATTAATAAAATTCTTATTATTAATAAAAAAGATAAATTCAATGATATAATTAGACAACTTTATATTACAATAAATTAAAACGTTAAACATGAAATTTTGCTTGGCAATTTGTGCATGAAAAACAGTAAGTCAATGCTGTTTCAATATTACTATATCTGCACTTCGTCACGGCCTTCTGAAAAGAACATTTAAAAGTTTTTATGGCAATTCGTTCGTCTCGATATAACACGTTAATTTTCAAGCGAAAGAAATGCCGACAACATTTTATGACAAAATAAATTGTATAAAGAGGATCTATAGGCCTTCGTAGATGAAACATGAGGCTTAGGTAATTGGATAAACACAAGGATGTCCTTGGCGAGAGATCACAGATGGAATATATCGCCGGTCGTTTCTGTCTGCGAATCCAGAATTCCGTCTGGATTGCGAAAGCTAATGTGCGATTACTAAATCCATCGCGTAAAAATGCGAATAGCATAGCTCCGACTATAAAAAAGGCGGATAGAATCCCTTTCGTTCAAATTTACATTAATGAGTAGTGAATTATGGAAATGCGAGATAAAAGTTATATTTTTAGATTTCGCTAAATCAATATGCCGTACACAAAATTACGCATTTTTAAAATGTCACAGAGAGAGTTTACAGATTAAAAAAATTTAACAATCTAATATATTATATGAATAATATAATATTATGTAAGTCGTTACTGCAGAACGGTAATAAGCGCAGAACAATTGAGCTATAATTGATTTAATGCATTTATTTCTACCATAGAGATTAATTTTAATCTCGATTTAACTTACTTTTTATCTTTTTCTAATTCTAGGAAGGAAAAGTGGATTAAACTGAAATAAAGTTAATCTACATTGATAAAAATGGACATCAATCACTTAAAATATGTTTCTACGAACTAAATCGCTAATTAATGTGTGCAATGCATTTGCTCGAGAATGATATTTTACAGTTACGAAAAAATCGACGGTTCAACCATGTGAGATGGGTCCAATCATTAAATAGGATTACGGAAACTTCTATCATTTTTCATGATAATCCAAACGAATTTATCGTCAAATTTATTGGCATGTATGTAATTTATTGTAAGATTCACATATCAAACTTAATAAAAAGAAGAGAGAGATGGATCTCTGCAATATTAATACTGTTTTATACGTATTCTATTTATATGATTTAAATTTAATTTAAAGATATATTCAATTTGCAATCTGCTTTTTGGCAAGAAATAATACTAACTTTTTAAATTCTTTATAATTTTAGAATTAATTAATGTTTTTCTGATATTTTATAAAAAAACTTTCCTTTTGCATATGCTTCATGAAACATCAATCTAAAAATCAATTAATTTAAAAATATTGGATTGTCCGGAAAGTTCGTGCCGCAAAAAATTTAAATTTAATAAATGTATACTAAAATTTAAATCTTCTGCGTTTCAATTTTCTTTCAAAATCGGCATGAACTTTCCGAACAACCCAATATTTGCTACGATTACGTATGCATTAAATCTGATACATTATTAATCTCGGTCGGGTCATTTAATATTGAAAACAGTAGACTGATCAAAAACTAAAATAAAATGACATAAGAAACTAATAATATGAACGGCGCGTATGATAACACAGGACCTTTGCGCCAATTCGAAATATCGAATCTGATTAATCTTGATTAGTCTTGTGTATATAACTTTGAGCTAAAAAAACACAATTACTTCCTTGCCAACTCAATAAAAAACAGTATTTTTAATCAAATTACATAAAATTCATTGAAAAACCTTAGAACGTATGTTAAATATGTAGAAGAAGAAATAGAATGTTTTTTTTGTTATTTCGGTACTTTTTATATTTTTGTCTTTAATATCGAAGTGGAAATATTATTGGCTGTTGCAATTCTTGATGAAATAATAGGTTAATAGGTCTGTTTGCATTGTTTGCACTCTTTGCATTCAACATTTGTGCCTTCTCTAATTTCAACGCCCGAATCTATTTTTCTAATATCACTTTAAGTGTAAAAATTTTGAGGGATTACAAGCAATCCAAACAGATCTAAGTGATCTAAAAAAAAATATCTGAATAAAAAACTGTCGAAGTAAAAGGGAAAAAAAACATTAATTTCCTAGTTTTTTATTCTAAAATTCTAGTATTTTTCCGTCGTTTACATCTCTCTCAAAGACTAAAATAAAATGGCATAAGAAGACGCTAATAATAATGAATACACGTACATAATGCAGGATTTTTGCATCAATGCTATACGGAAATCGTTACAGAAATCGGCAAAAGTTCAATTTCAATGGAAAAAAGATAATAATTTCTAATAGTGTCGATAATAAATATGACTTAACCGTGTATCACGTTTAGCTTAGAATACGAAGACCAATGTAATGCTCGTTGAGAAACGAGTCGCGCAAAAGGATTAATTGGCATATCCGATTGGCTAATCCATACTTAATTGACTTATGTCTCGTAATCGAACGTCACAATCAAGAATCGCATTGGGGATCAATTGGAGCGCAGCTGCGGAGAGCACGGATTATCTGGATAGCTCTTGCACAGTGAATGGATCGTGATACCGGAATGAGGAAAGAGCTGGAATGACAATGGTATTCACAGTCACGCCGTATTACATTAGCGGATATGTGGCAAGACGCTGATTGGAAGTGTAGAATATGAATTCCGATCGGTAATCATTATCACCCGTGTTTCTATGCAAATGAATCCTTGACGCTTACTCACAAGTACAATAACTAGTACAGTAAGCACTGTCTCTGAAAAGAACGTAACGCTGAAAAGCTCAATGACCAAAAGATTTAACGTTTTCTAAACTTCACATGTTTATCATTAATTCTTTAATAATTTTAAATAAACTTATTCTTTATCTTTTCATTAGTCTTCACGAAGACTTTAATTCGAGGCTTAGTTGCTCTCAGCCATTTTTAGTAATTTAGAAGAAGTTAAAATTCTGTCAGATTTTCATCTTAAATAAGCCATCTTCGATAATATCACTTGAACACGGGATAAAACACTGAATTTTAATGTAAATAAAACACCCCGCGTCTGATCCGTTTTTTGAAAATGATGCTTATATAACACTCCAGTCAAAGTGCTTCAAAGTCAGATAGATTATTATGAGGAAATATGAGGTCATGATGGTGACTCGTGGTACAGAGCTATCACGTAAAATGACTTTAGTCCTCCAATTTCTTCGACATTTTTTAAAATCTTTTAGATTAGATATACGGAGCGTTTCGTAAGATCCGTTTCCAATCTATCAATATCAAAGGCACCTACCGACATCAAGAGACAATCTTTGCTGCATTAGTGTCGACTCCAATATGAAAGCCTTGTAGCAAAATGTGATGTGACAAGACGTGGACACGTGCATACACACGCACGCATATATATATGCGCGTATATGTTGCAAAGCGCTGACTTAATAGCTAACGATTACGTAAAGTCTAGGTTTTTATCCATGTCGCGGTGTTCTCTGGGAAATAAGCGTTCTTCTCCTCTCTCCTTTCGTCTCTTTCTGCTTTAAGATTCGCGAGTGATCTCACAGGAAGTGACGCCCTTTACGATCATCGATATAAATACGTGCGCACGCGACACAGAATGCCGATGGCTATCATTTTATTATCCGTTCCCCTCCCTTCTGCTTACAAGTTTCTCTTCTCTTTTTCTTTACGCTGTCGTAATTTCTTTGCAACTTAGACGGTTTTTCAATGATACAACTTCGCTGTAAATACGACATAAAGAAGAGGATGATAGTGATCATAAAGAGCGCCGTCGAAAGGAGCCGTATCTTATCTATAGTTCTGTTTTATCGTTGACCTTCGACCCGGTCATGCGAGCACGCTGGTTCAGATCTTTCATGTTTCTGATTGTTAATAGCGTATCTCAATTTCAAACTATTCGGTCTTAATTTGTTAAGCATGATAAAATCGTTAGCGGTAATAAAGATAAATCCTCATCGGTAAAAAAATGATAAACCTCTCGCATGAAATAAAAGTTATTTTAATTCTAAAATGAATACACACCCTGGGAATATTTTATCTCGATCTTATTCTGTCGCATAATGGGTGTGATAATGAGTGCACGTTAAATTGTTCTTAATACGAACTTTTTAAATTCGTACTCAATACCTTATTTAATTCAGTACATTACGTTGACAGGAATAATGAAATAGAAGTGTAATTATATTTCCTTTCAGTTATTTCACAAAAGACCATTTATTTCTTTTTTCATGAGCGCGAATAAATGAAATCTAATGTGACCGTCATAGTTACAGTTTTTTTTCTCTCTCTTTTCTCTCACGAGTTCATCCCTATCGTAGAATGTATAGTAAAAATGCGATCATCGGAAATTTCGTAGCCTCGATTGTATGCTACCATTCGCTCGTTCTAGATCGTAGTCTCGATTCAAGTTTTGGATTCGCGCCAACTATCGAAAATCCTCTACTTTCGAAGCGGTAAATCGCCCGCGTCGCGTGTGGCCGCAGGAAAAAGAACGAACACGGAACGGTTCCAACTACTTACGTTTTCTCAATATATGACTACGCGCTTTATCGAGTGTTTCCCAAGAGTTCTGATTGAAATTAAAAGCAGACGAATCGAATCGTTTTAAGCGGAATATTTTTATAGGAAACGTAAAAATTTATTACAAATTTGTAGCAAATTTATCAGTACATAATTCAACTTAAAAAAAAAAATATATAATTAATATATATATGCTATATTTTCAACGAAGTTAATTTTTAAATAAATAAAATTTTAGATTAAAATATTTTAATCTCAATTCGCAAATGTTTTCGTAATAAATACAAGTATCAATTTGGAGCAAGTTATAAAAGTTTCCAGATCTTCCTGCGAAGATCTGGGACTCTGGTTGCTCGCAATATCAAAACTCTTGTAGCATACAAGGAACGTTCCGTAGATGAATGCAACGATAGCAGAATTGAATCACGTGCCGTTTACGAGATACATTCGCGTATTTCATTCGCGTGTGGTCAGAACATCCGCGTTAACGACACACGCTCTTTCAGAGAATTCACTCACCGCCCAGAAAGCGGGTCGTTGGCATTAGCAGCAGAGTTTTTCACGTTCGATAACGAAGACTTACAAACTACTTTGCGACTTTTATAACCGCAAATATTATTCCGAGTAATATGAAATTCTACTATAATAATATTATCTTCAATCTTCATTAAATCTTATATTATTTTTAAGATTAGCGAGTTACTGTAGTTTGTACAGCTGTCAATATTGTTCTATCTCTTTTGTTCTATCTCTTACTATTGAATTGAATTACATTTTCTTTCAAAAATTTCAGCACATTTTATATTTTTGTAGCAATTTCATTTTTCATTCATAAACCAAATTATAATAAAACATACTCTCTTATTTTCGAAAGTATTCAATAAAGTCGTAAATTGCCGAGAAATAATTATAAACAAATTCTCAATTTCTCAAATAGACAAATTTCATTGTACATATTGATTGAAAAAAATATCAGTTTGGAATTTTGTGCTAGATATCGATAAACATTTGAATAACATGATTAATAATAAAAAAATAAAAATAATATATGATCAACAGAATCCAAAAGTTTAGCTTCTGTTATCAAAATCAAAGGAGATTAAACTTAAAAAAGTCAAATATCTGAGAAAAAAATATACTTTTTTCTAATTTTCATGAAAATATGTAATAAATTTAAAAACATAACGCATACAAACTATATTTATATTTTATTTTTTATATTAAATTCACATAAATATATTATAATAAATATATTACAAAAATATATATATTATAATAAATGAAGTGCTGAAACTTTTGAGCGATATGATTAAAGCGATATAGATTAAAATAACTTGAGCGCGATAATATTGTATGATAAAAGCCTATCTTTGATCTAGTTTGACGGTTCAAAATTTAAAAAATTAAAATTTTTTAATTTTTTTATCGTGTTGTAAGATTGAATACAATGATCACAGTAGTATATCATCTAATTGTTTCATTGAGAACCGTACAGAATATGCAGAGTTCTGCATCTTCCGAAAGGTCGTTTATTTGTGAGCGAAGAACTTGTTGTCGAGTCACTAATTGATGTCCCAACACGAGAGAACTTCGTACAAGAACGTCGCCCGCGATTTGCCTCCATTTGTTCGGCAAGGCGTGTAAAGGGCCTAATGTCACAGCCAATTACTGTGCATAACAGACGAATCAAAGTGCATCGTCGAGAAACCAGTTCAGCACACTTGACGTGTCCTTGTCTTCGTCCATTGCCGGCGCCTCTCGCTCTTTTGCAATTGCATATCGATCGATCAATGCAGTATCGTTGACAATTGTGTTCATGGAAAAGAATATGAGTTTTCATATAAATATTTTATGCGCGTACAATATAATATAATGATATTTTAAATCTTGTGTGTTCAAAAAACGCAGAATGTGATTCATATTGGAAAAATTAAAAGCAGCAACAAATCGCTGAATTTGGAGAGCATACTAATGTTTTCCAGACGAAATATTCATGTATCATAAAATATATGGAAATAAAATTGGAATTACGTGTAGAAATTAATTGTTAATTAAGGACTAAAGTGGAATTGTTAACAGTTGAAATTGCTGCATATTACATTACAGCTCGCACGTATGCTTCCCATAACGGGTCTAAAACAGAATTATTAATAACTACGTGTTACGTTACGAACTACACGTTCCCATGACGGATCAAATAGGTCAAAGAGCATCCCGAAGAATTTCGAGCAACACATTTTAATGACTTTGCATACCCTACCCGCCGCGAATCCGCCCTGGATCCTGTGAACTTTCCTTGATACTTTCTTATGTTGTTTCACGTGTTGGGCGGAAACTTAAATCATTTGACGCACCTTGAGAGCCTGTTTCCGTCAAGCTGTTATAGATCAAGATAGATTCGTTAAGCTATGATTGGGAAGCGTTCATATCAAAACGTTAAGAACGACAAAATAAACACAAAGTGTTTAAATTTAAAATATAAAAAAAATAAAATTAAAGAACAAAGTAAATACTGTATATTAATTACTTTGATAATAGTACATCTTTTCTCTTTTTTATTTCTTTTTATTATTAAAATTTTTTGTATATATTACCATCATATTTTATGATTTCTCGGTTCTAATACAGAATAATTCGGCATAAATGATTGCCAATTCATTTAATCTAGTCTGGAATTCATTATACATTTCCGCGTGATAATAACAGAATAAATAAAACATGATAATAAAAAAAAGAGAAGAAAAAAGGAATCAAAGCATTATTGTTAATAAAAATTGTTGTAAGAACATTGAAAGATAAGAATTTCATAAATCAATGTCAAGAATGCGCTATCGGCGATTATTGACTGATGGATCGCAATATTTTAGTTTGCAATTTGCCAGATAACTTTAAAAAAAATATATTATTTAAGACGCAAGCGCTATCGAGTTTGCGTTCGTTTTCTTCCCATTTTTCTTGTTGCACTGTCGATCGTGAAAAATTGCTACAACTCTTCAAACTTTGATCAATCTTTATTTGTAATAAATCCATAACCTATATTTCTAATATATTTATTCGTTTATATATATATATATGGATATTTTGTTGACATAATGGATTGCAGTTTGAAAAAAAAATATTTTTACTAAATAATAAAATCGCTGACATTTGATATTTTTAATCTACTCAATAACAGAGATGAAGCAACTGTTCTTTATATTCTAAAAGAAGACTATATAGCGTGCTTATATTCGGATATCGAATCTGTTATCCGATATCCGTGCGATGGTCGATTCCACATACTTTCCGCGAGTCTACGGAATTACCGTCTTAAAATTCCGCGTGACGCCAGGGTGAACGCGTTCTTTGCGCTGGCGATAAAATCGAACGAGAATAGATGAATGACGCAAGGCGCCGTAAGGTCGCGATATGTATTCGATACTTATCCGTGGCCGATCAATACGGGATTTCAAAAGAAATTGAGGAAAATTGATCTAGCATACCAAAGATTATTGTTGAACGTCGCATTATGACCACACCTTTGCTATATCACCAAAATTTTATTTTATAGCTTATATACAGCAGCGATAAGAAAGAAATTTCATTTTCTCCGTTCTCCAAAATTGAATTCTTATACAAGATGCCTTAACTCAACTATACTATGTTATAATGTGGGTCTTCTAAGAAGTATCTCTTAATAAAAATTGAATGAAAGATTGCCTTTCGGTAATTAAAAGATTATCACTAATCATTTCGATAATCTGTCTTCAAATCGAATTTAATTAAACAAACATATGCAAAGTAAAATTTGCTCAAAATTAATTAAACATATTCCAAATTGAATAAAAAATGATTTTTTTATCAATATATTATTTTAAATTACGTTGGCAAAATATGTATTTTTAATGTTTAATGTTAGACATTTCATACTTTATTATTGGCTTTTCTAATTTCCGCCAAGTAAAAATCGATTTCAATTTTGAGGCCTGTCACAAAAATCCGATACAGAAGAGTGAGAATGGATTGCATAACGTTATCTACCTATATTGTAGTGATTTCCACATATGTGTACAAGTAATTATTCAATTACTGCATCGAAATGTGTCGACAACTGTCAAGAATTATTAAAGAAAAATTTATAAATAATTCTTGCCCGTAAAATTCTGAATTTTTACGGGACACGAGAAGAAAAACAAATATTTATATTTATTTTATGAAAAAAGCAAGAAGTTCTTATCGATCGTAGCAACGTTCATGAAAAGATTTGGTATGTTGCGATTTATAGCATTCTTAATATTTCGACCTTCTCTGAAGTTAGCAATGTGTCATGAATTTTCATCGAAACGATTCTCATTTCAAATGTATATATTATACGATGTAAGAACTTCTCGGAATAACGTAACACCGTTGCCATTACCTTACATCATCGTCGTTACTTCTTCGAATATTCTACCAGAATACAGATTATACTTGCCACATTCTTCTCATTTGTTTATCCATTTTTATGGCATAATGCTTTTACAATTACTATTTTTATATCTTTAAATGAATGTAAGAAACATATATATTGTCTTAAATGATTCAATTATTTATCTTATTATATGTATCTTTATATAAAAAGACAACACTGTTTGAAAACACTGAATTAAATTATTTACAAAATGTTCCACATTACGGAAAATTTTGTAAATAATTTAATTTTCTAAAATATGTATATATTGTATTATTATTATATTACAAAAAAATCTTGATTTATTTAAATGCATAAGATTACTCTCAAATAGAAATATAACTTCTATCGAATTATACACTAAGTGAAAATATGGTTGCAATTATTATAATTTAATTATAATTTAAAGTCATTTTTTGAAATAACTACATTTTTGAGATAACTAACATATATATAGTTTTAACCACACAAATATAGTCAGTTGTATTATTAATAATAGTTACACACATTGCTTGAAAATCTTTAGTTTTTTCTTAATATTTTTATTGCCACATAAATAATAAATGAGAAAATAATTATCTTCACTACAATAATTGCGATTGGATTTACTGAACAAAAATGTATAATTTATTTATCATTTATATCTTAATATTTTACTATAT
This sequence comes from Atta cephalotes, assembly GCF_000143395.1. Taxonomy (NCBI): domain Eukaryota; kingdom Metazoa; phylum Arthropoda; class Insecta; order Hymenoptera; family Formicidae; genus Atta; species Atta cephalotes. Next base: position 1,034,920 of record NW_012130081.1, on the reverse strand, counting down.
TGATATTTGATTATCATAATTTATAGCGCAATTTTTTCATATTCGAAAGAATTACATATTATTATTACTAACATTATACATAATATTAACAGCAGTAATAATAATAAAAATGGAGCTCTTAATCATAATTATTTTATCATGCAATTATAATCCCAAATACCCAACACTTTTCTCTAAGTGTACCTGTTTTTATTATTAATCTTAAATTATATTATACATTATTCTTTTTTTCATATCTCAAATGGATTTTTGCAATAGAATTATGCTGTTTTTGAATTCAATTCAAGTTCGTTATTGCAACGTCAAATCTCGCTACTGTCAAAAGATTATCAGATTATCAGATATATTTAAGATCGGCATTTGAGAACGAAAAGCAAGCGATGATTTTGATCGTTGAGTTCGAAGACTCACCGTGTAAGCGTGATAATTCCGATGTACATCGCCGTGACACTGGACCGTCGACAGCATGTTGTCGACTGGCTGTCAATCCCTTCGAAAAAAAGACAACTGTATCAAGGCTTCCGACTATCTCCGCATTAAGCACAACGACCCTGTGACTTAACGCCACATCTGATCAATCTACTGCGCACCTTTTCACCGGCGATTCATCGACAGTTCATCAAATATCCTCGGAAGTTGCTAGCTCGGAAGTTGCTGGATCGCGACTGCATCCCGCGATCGACCGGATGTCACTTTTTGACGTCACCGACAATTTTCTCTTATTTTACCCTTGCAATTTTATCTCTAACTTGATCAACTTTTCGATTGACCGAGACGAAATGACTTGTGTAATTATCACTAATAAATTATTATTATCTTAATCCTGCATGGATACAAGAACAGTTTGCGATAGAGGAATTTGAAATTTTGTCCAGCAGCCCGGAAGGACGTGGCACGTTCGATGGCTAAAGCCGACACAGCACGAATGGAGAGCTCGCGCGTTTCGAAGCATGCATGGATAGCGATAGCGCTTAGGCATAAGGAACACGCATGCGTGATGCCCCTGGCTGGTTTGCGCGCCGTGTCCCTCGCCATTGCCTTCCTCCGCGTGTCCCAACATCCCTCTCATCTGACATTTCCCGGCTTTTTCAGTTAGCGCCGTCAATGCTCTGACAACTCGTCTCTTCCAACAATGCATCACATATCACGCATTTGCATCGCGAAACTATATGCAAAATTTTTAAAATATTTCTCCGGGACTAAATTAAAATAATCTCGCTGCAAGAAATTCGAATACTGTTTCTTGTAATCTCAGAGTGCATAAAAATAATAAATAACATAATAAGATTATATTATTTAATAATATTTTGTGTTAAATTGATATTAAACATTTCTTATAGTATTAAAGTAATACAATTTATGAGTAAGTAATGAAGAAACATAAAAATAATGTGTTTTAGAATGTAAATTCTAAGATAAATAAATAATATATGTGTTAATTTAATATCAGAAATGTTAATTTTACTGAAAAAATATGCTTTTACAGCAAAGTTGTGCTTAGAAATCGTGTCAATATTATCTTTTTCTTATTAATTTTTGATACATTATATTTGTGTTATTTTTCAACATATTCATTCTTTATTAAATTAACATAAAAATTTGAGTGGATTATTTGAGAAATATGAAACGTTAAATTTAATATAAATTTTCCAACTGTGTAATTTAACACTGCGATAGAAGAAAAATAGAAAACTTTATTATCATAATTAATCTCGTCATATTCTCGTTAAGATAATAAGATTTGCGGCATCAATTCTCCATTTCATTTACAAGCTATTTATAATAGTGTGGATTAAATTAAATTTCATTACATTCAACAATAACGCATCGAAGGACCGATCAATCTTATTACTGGCCAAGCTGCAACGCGTAACGGATTTATTTTGCGATTATAAGCGGCGGCTTTAAATTATTATTCCTACTGTATCTCGATCGATTATCGATATAGTTTGGATCCAAGACGCTCCGTCAATTTTACCGCCTAAACCGGTTCGCGAGACCGATCATTTGTCTCGATCCGCGTATTCTCTAGATCCTGTCGTGTCATCGTCGTCCTTAATCCACGATCATATTCTGATTGGGCGCAATTGATCAATGATCTTCTTCTTTAATTTTCGAAAATACGTCAAGGCTCACTTTCGTTATCGACTGTACGTTACCTTCATCAATTATTATTTGATTCATGATAACGCGAGATTAATGATCTTGAACAGAGAAGTTTAATTACTCCGGTTGATTATGCTGCGAAATACTTCAATAAAGATTCGTGATATAATATGCAGAAGTTACGAAGACTATGTTACGAAAAAGATGAAGCCTTTTAAAAGAATCTTTTTGGACGATAAATTTTATGTTATACTAAATTGTGCTCTAACGAATAAATATTTAGCTTAGATTAACTAACAAAGGGTCTTTCTAGTTTTGTTTATTTCTTCATATCAAAGGAAGAAAGGATGTAGTAATACCGAAGAAAAAAAATGCTCCGGGCTAAATACAGATCTTACGTTTCACCGCCTAAAATTAGCAATGATTTCTGCACAGGTACGGGAAACAGGAACCGCCAACGTCAGAACAATAACAACGATCGATGATTCCATTTCACGTGCCATATTAATAGAACTCAATCCAAGTCGTAGTTGCTGTTAATATTACATATCGACGAATTTTTGTTTTCAAGAACTCACTTTTCAAGTACAGTTAAAAACAGAATTTAAGCGTCTTTTAAATTTATATTTTTAAAGAACCTTTGTAATTCGTTTATTATTACATACATTAAAGAAAAAAGTGTTTGGTCATGATATAACTGCATATTATAATAATTATGATTAGAAGCTTCATTTTTATAGTTATTATTGCTATAATGTTAGTAATAACATTTATATATTCATAGCTTTACAAAAAAAATATACAGTTGGTACATAAAATGGCTATAAATTATAGTTGAATTATGGTAATTGCAACCGTTTTATCTCTTAGTGTATATTTATTTCTACGTGTGTACATATAATGTTCAAAATATCATGGTTTCTGCTACAATTAAGAAATATTTAATTGATAATAATATCGTTTTGGGTGAATGAAAAATTTCTAAGAAGACAAAAATATGCAAATTCACTAATTCTTAACAAAATTGCAAACTTGCAAATATTTCTGTATGCCATTCGACAATAACGTGCGATACATATCGTATGAATAAGGTTTCGTACAAGAAAAATCCTCGCGGCATTGTGGCAGCAATGAAGATCGACGATCTTTGAACAAGGAACTTCAAAGAGCCATCCGAGGCGTCTTTTCATTACGACGGAGATTCGCGATCGATAGATCGTCCCGGTGGGCGGTCCAGCATCATTTTTTACATGACCGGTGGGTGACTGTGGCGCGATAAATTCTTGTTTCTTGCTTTTTCCTGTTTTCATGTACATAATCGATGCATGAGCGAAAAAGATACGACATTTTAACGAGCGCATTTCATTATCTTCAACATGCGTTTTGTACAACGTGTATATATCGCGCACAGCAATAGTTGTCTTCTTGTAAAATTAAAAAATTTACCGCTGTGTATGTTTTATAAATCACGTTTTATATTAAATTTTTTTCCAATCACAGATTGCTGTTTTTTAAAATAATACAACAATATATATTATATAGCACGATGAAGAAAAATTACTATATGACTATAATATTGTCTTCACAATCTTATCATTAGTTAATAAATAAAGAAATGTATTATTAGTAAAATATGCATAAATATGCAGAATCTATACAGTATAATGTTAAAGTTAAAATGAATGCTTAAAGCTAGATGTACCTGAAATTAACTTTTTATCGCAAAAAAATAGCTTTGCATAATTTTTCAGCGGCGCTAACAAACCAAGATCACGCGAGCACCTCGGCACGACGCTCACCGAGAGCCATTAATCTCGTCGTTGACTCTTTAATCGCTAATTAGCCAACAATTTATTCTCAAGCGTAGCTCACGAACGCATACTCGTCTGTGTCTGTCGCGCGAATTTAAATCCGACACGGCCACGTCCGATGAGAAATCGCATCGAATTTCGGGATGCAAATGCAGGCGAGAAAGCAATTTCGCGGCGTGCGCGTGTTGGTGTGCGTTCACGCATCGCTCACGAAACCAATTAAAGCCGCTCTTTCGCAGCGAAGGTCGCCGCTTTAAAGTGCACTGACAGGATATCCGCGAAAGCCGCGAGACGCTGATGCGGGGGCGCGTACGGTAGTGGTGGTGGTGGTATTTTACCGGCGAGCAAAGCGGGTGGAACATTTTTCATGCTTCCAACATAAAATCCTAGCGAGAAGCAGAGCATTAATCCTTCAGCGGCATCGAAGGTTCCTCGGCGGAACGGCTGCAGGCAAGACAGTTCATAAATTTCGATGCACTTAGAACGGCGCGCCAGCTACCCCTTCGACGCATCAAATCTTTACCCCGGTATCGAGCAATCGGTAAAAGACGAGACATGGATGGATGGACGAAAATGATAAAGCAACTAGAAACAATACTAACACTTTCAATAATTTTGCATATCTAGAAATATTTTTACACTTATGGAAGAAACTGTTTTGTAATGATTTAATAAAATAAAAAATATAGATATTATATAATGTAATTTTTTTTAAATCTTGCAAAAAGATTGTAATTAAAAAACGGCAATATAAAATAATTACATTAAATATTAGATCAAGTAATTGCATTATTGTTAAATCTCCATCTTTCATAACAATGAAAGCTTCCGTGTTTTCTTTCATAGGAGAAAGACGAAGTACTTCAAGTCCGGAAAAGGATTCTTTTATTTGTCGAATTTTCTTTAATAGACTATAATTACTCTGCATTCTTTCGATTACAAAAGTGATTCAAATTACTATGGATACTAAGGAACTACGATTTGCTATTGAACAAAAGAGAGAAAATTGTAAAAAAAATGAGAGAAAGAGAGAAAGGGAGAAAGAGGGTTGAGATGGTTGAAGTTGCGTATATATATATATATATATATATATATATATATAGTATACAGTCGACGTAATAACTTCGTATAGCATACTATTAAGTACGTAAGTTATACGTATTACTAGTTACGAACGAAGATATTTACTTACCG
>NW_012130081.1:1026117-1029789 GCF_000143395.1 Atta cephalotes | reverse complement strand
GGTTAAACGGTTAAACGGGTTTAAACGTAAACGGTTTAAGGTTACGGTTAACGGTAACGGTAAAACGTAAAACGTAAAACGTAACGTAAACGTAACGTAACGTCGTCGTCGTCGTCGTACGTACTATACTTACTTCTTCTCTCTCTCTCTCTCTCTCTCTCTCTCTCTCTCTCTCTCTCTCTCTCTCTCTCTGCTCATTTTCTTTCTCTTTCCTCGCGTAAACTGACACGGTTACTGGGAACTATGAAAGCCGAGTGTGCTCTTAGAATAAATCGCTTTTATGCATAATGCGGCATGCGATGTGTCGCCGAGAGTGTTCCACGCTCTCTCGATGCTTCGTTTTGCTTTTATCTTTCAAGGTAGTCTGGGGAAAAAACTGAATTCGCGCTTCCGGTTTGTATTCCTCTCGGAGGATTCACAACCTTTTACCTTGAGATTTAATAGATTTACTCGCTCGACTAACAAATCTGTTTAACACATTCGCTGTCAGTGATGCATCTGGCATGTCAGCGGGGCTCATCCCCAATTCGTCATGACTGATGAGGTGCATTAGGATTCCTACTGAGTTTTCAGCATACGTTACAGAATTTGACATTCAAAAATGATTCATATATCTTGTAGAGGGTTTGTTATTATTGTTATGTACCGTTAAGCAATAATTTGGAAAAGAATTTTAAACTGTTCAGAATACATTGACAAAATTATTAAAACTAAAATTATTTTAATAATATTATTGTAATTAATGCAGAAAGTGAAACATCCCTATCAATCATATTTTACAATGTATATAATATATTATAATGAAGATTTAACAATATTGCATCTAATATACGCAGAAACTGCTTATTATTAGACTTTCGAAGCATATCTAAATTTATCCGGAAATTATGCCTATAAACGGCACACGCTAAACAGACCACGTCTGGTATCTACACCGAGAGTGCATTCCTCCCTTTCAGTCTGTTAAAGATCAAATCCAGGAGCACGGTGCAACCTCTTTCCAGTTACCGTAAATAAATTGAAAACATTTACGTGTGCACGGCAGATGTTAGATACGTTAGATGTCTTCGGTTGGTAATATACAATATTCTCTTGAAAGGAAAACATAAGAGTTTGAAAAATATCGACGATGAAAGTTTCGAGTTTGCTGATAGTCACTTCGCTACATTTTATGATCGATAGTAATTTCAATCTTCATTCGCAAATGTAGGGAAATATTCAATAATACAGATACGATGCAATTCTGTTCTATTAAACAGTAGCAAATGTAGAAATTTCCATTCTAGTTTATGAAATAATTTGCCACTGCTATTAATTTGTAGATGATTAAAAGCAATATTAATAAAATTATATAGCAGTCGATTTTAATGAAATTATAATTATGATCAAACAATTTATATATTTCGTGTAATTTCAAAATATTGATAAAACACGCATGTTGCAATAAATAGAATAAACATTGATTCAATATTTATATGCGGAGTCGTTATGAAAATACAAATAAATTATGCTTAACGATTCGTAATAACAAATTTATATTATAGATATTTAGTTTGTAAATTTGAACGATGGAAATATATTGTATTATCAGATAAAATCTGTTTGTTAAATAAACCGTAACGCACAGTAACACAAAACTCTACTACGGTTTCAGTGAAAATTGTTATCATTGTCATCTATAAGATTAAACTAATGTTGGAAAAGTTTGTTTTGAAAGTCCTAAAAGGATTGCAGGGAGCAAAAACATGTCTGCATGCGAATAAACATGTTCAATTGATTATAGGAAAATTATGAATTTGATTGAGATTTATATATTTTGTACTGACATACTGATTTTCTACTTAAATAAAAAACCATTAATTAACCATTAATTATAGATGTAAAAAATTCAGAGATAAAATAAAATTATTCGAAGAAAAGATAAACTGAGATGTAAAGTTTTTCCATTAAGTACCATGTCACGTTTCAGAAGAAATAGAGATAACATGTACATTTTTAAAATATAATTTTTATGTTACTTATGAACAAGAGAGAAAATTTTACTTTATTCATGAAACACAAAAACTATCTAGTGAGACACCGCGGGATGTACGTTTCGTCAGTTAACTATGCAAATTGGTGACACGAATATGAATATGCAAATCGTAATATAGGCTACGCATAGAATATTTTTGTATGCGAAATTCGGTAAAACTGCGAGTAGCAAAAGTCATTGAAAAATGCGCAGGATAACAAGCGATTGCCCATCCAGCTGCATCATTATGGACCGCGTTGTATCCTGTCAACGGTCTAACAATCTCTGATCCTGTTTCCTGACCTTTCGTCGAAACGGTTAGACGTGAAACACGCGTACAACATTTCTTGCACCGATGATGACTAGCAGCTGCAAGATTCTCAAGGATCCACTACTTCTCCTTTTCTCTTTTTTCTTTGAATGGCCGACCCTCTTAACCCTTTTGGCGAATACGTGCTGCAAGGAGCAAGGACGAAAGACGAGAGAACCCTTAATGGAACTTTAGTTAAAGCGGATGGAAAATTAGCAGTCGGGACATGTAAGAGGTGAGATTAATCGCCAACGTATTTAATATTCACACCGTTGAAACATCCAAGAGTACTAGCTGTACTGAAATATTTAACCATTTTGCTTTATAATTCCCTCAATATATAATATTTTATTTCACATTAATTTATTATAATAAATACAAATAAAACAGATTTGATATACTTTCATGTATTTTAATTTAATCATATATCCTAATCCTCGTGTCCGAAATAGTCAAAAATCCAATTTCCAAGTTCCCAAATCACAACTGCACGCTCGTGAAAATTTTATTGTCGACATACATTCGCGACGCGAAATAACTTCCGGCAATGTTGGAGAACATAACTCACAGCACGACGAATTCGAATATCTGGTGGTAAAAATCGGCGCTCGTGGCGAGCGAGTCGGTCGTGTTAAAACGTCGCTCCATTATTCTGGCGAGCCGGTGACTTTTACGAGCGCAGCACGAGCGGTCGTGCAGTTATCGCAATGTTACATCGCGAAGTTACGTCGCCGTAACGATTGTTGCGGGATGAATGTGGCGCGGCTGTATTCGGCGTTTTACTGATCGCAATGAAATCCGGCGATTGAGATGTTAATTAGCAAAAGATATGCTCTCCCCATTTCTCAATTCGCGCCACGGGATTCCCAGCAAGACTAATTAACTCGCCGCGGCAGCAAGTAGTCTCCACACCAGTAAAAAGCGTGGATTAATCACATGCTATATCTACGACGCTGCCATCGTCGACATCGTTGTCATTGTTATCATTGACAACGCCGTTGTAGAACTTCTACGACGGCCAGCCTATACGGACCTCACCTAAGGCGACTTATTTGCTAGCGGGTTAGTGACTTCTCTTTGCATATCGCGGGTAATCTGGTCGAGGAGTCTGGTCTCTGGCTTTCAGTGTGGGGCGACTCGCGCTATCAGTCACTCTCGGTGTAATCGTGATGCGCGCCGCACCCGCGATTATGACGTCTGGTAAATTACGTGCTATGGTGTATGATATGATACTATTTATAGTAACCACACGATAATAAACACTAGTGCGTTTCTGCGCACTAGAATATATGTGATTAAAAAGAGAATAGAGAGGAGATGAGAAGAGAGAGAGAGAGAGAGAGAGAGA
>NW_012130081.1:1011567-1026097 GCF_000143395.1 Atta cephalotes | reverse complement strand
AAAAGAGAGAGAGAGAAAGAGAGAAATGTTACATGTTAGGATAACCACGAAGAACATAGCTGCTTTCTGAAAAGAAATAGGTCCGCTATGTTTCGTGACTTTAATGATTTGGAAACAAAATAAAGAAACTCTATAGCAAATAAGGAACTCGGTATAACAGAACTAATGAAGAGTAATACAATGCTCAACTAATTCAATGTAGTAACAACCAACTTTGCTAATTGATGTTGGCTACATGTAAATATCGCGTATTCGTTTGACATAATAATATTAGGAGGCATTAATTAGCATTAATAATAGCAATCGTTCCAGTTTCATGAAAAATGTCATAATAACATTATTCCACTATCACATAAGTTTTTTTTTAAACAGGCAATGTATTTGTTAGCAATATCCATCTCTACTTTTGTGTCTGAATTTATTTACAATTAGTCTCATTTTTCTCGATTCAGATGTTAAGATGAAATATTAGAATTAAACAAAAATTATTGTTATATAATATTAATATAAAATGTAAATCATTATTGATAACAGATTGTCAGAGTTACTTTGTTTACTCATCTGTTAAAATAAGTGATTTTATGTTTGTCTGGTATCTATTACGTAAATAAGGAATTTTCTGAAGAGGCCATCGATAGCAACGCTCGCCTTTAATCAGCTAACGTGTTAATGATATCAAACTGCAATCGCACGCATAATTGAGTTGCGCCAGATAATTCGATTTATGCTGCAATCTCAGGTTGCATCTTCAAACAAATAAGACGGAAACAAAAATTCCGCTCTTTAAATATACATATTAAGATAGAATACATTAAAATAAAGATAGAATATATCGAAATATTACCATTTTCAAAATATTATATTGGATCAATCGCACTGTGTGGATAATACGTAAATTCAAAAAAGAAAATTTTCGTTTTCCAATTAACTGAACAATAGTAGAATTTTTTAAATATTTAAATACCAAAACAACAGTATTTTTGAGCAATACAATTTTAATGAAAAATTTTTTTAATTCTTATTTAATCTGCGATCTTTTCAATTTTCATTAAAAAATTAGAAAGTTTTCCTGCTCTTGCCGCATCATTTTTCTTTCTCTATGTGCACCGAACTTTTTTATCAGAAATGTAATGTATCATAATACATCATATCCGTTTGCAGTTTACTAACTACATTTACTAACTACGATAACGCGAAATCCAGGTCATAATTATGTAATTAGGTCGACAGTATACAAAAATGAGATTATCGCGGATTTCTGAATAATTTATAAAACATTGATGTCATGCCGTATCGATTTAGTCGGTGTATCAAAAGTAACCTTTCAAAGCTGAATCTGCGACGAAATTGGATAAAAATAAGATTAAGTGTAAAATATTGCAACACGAATACGAAGAAACACAGCAGTTTATTTGCAGAGATTAAATCTGCGAAAACAAGATTCTTGGTATCTTAATTTATCGTATAACTGACGAGCATTTTATTTTTTCGCGGTATGTTATATCTTCGAGGTAAACGACGACAATAAACACGCGTGCGGTATCCACAATTCGCAACTATGGTAATAAACCGCTATGTTGCCAGGATGTATTATTTGCGGTTGCTAATTCATTTGCAGTATTATATTTGATGGAAGATTGTTCAACAATGTAATTGTTTCAATCCAAGTTCTAACAAGTCTGACATTCTAAATCTAATACAAATTTTTAAAATTCTGTGATGTAGAAACAATAACATCAGTTAGTGGATTTTTATCACGTATTCTGTTTTAATCTCTTAACCCAGAAACAATCGTCTGAGTATTTTTACGTCAGACCGAAAAAATATGAATTGTTATATTGTTTTGAATATTGGATATTATTTAACATATATTTTTTTTAATAATTATTCTTTATGAACCTCTTAAACAATTTCATCGAAAAAATCGCTATATTTATTAAATTTAATTTTTAATTTAATTTAATTTTTTGTAATAAATTAACATATTTCTTTTCATTTTTGCTTCACATATTTCTTTCAATTTTGTTTCATTTAATATTTCGGTTTTTACTTTTTTTTTAGAAAACTATGATTAAATTTATATAACATTTTCAAATTTGTAATAAATTGGAAGAAATTAATAATATACAATATCTGTTGTTATAATATCTGTTGCCTTTGCGTTTACACAAAAGAAAAATCAGTTGACTACTCCCGGAATGGTCCTTAAGAATGGCAAATGCAAAACTTCAGAAGCTTCAAACAAACTACAGAAATTAGGTTACCCGAGAAATAAATTCTCATCCTGTTTCCTCGTAACAAACGTCAGTACTAATTTCGCAATTACGTATTCGCCATCTTAGTCCGTTTCCCGACAATACGACCAAGAAGAGATCTTCATCTGCCAGTCGCGCGAATAGGGGACGACCTTAATCCCCAAACGTCACGTCAAACATTCTCTTCTCGGCACGACGGGCGGGACTTAATTCCATAAAAGACAAACTCGCGTCGCCAGGAGAAATTCAATTTATGTGCGAGTTTTGCATAAACGAGTACGCCGCGGTGGCCACGTATATATAAGCCCGATAGTTTCTCATTAAGCTACGCTGACCCAGAACCAGATCCCACAGCGCGAGCACAATGGCACCATCGTCAGGGGTAACCACCCCCTCAACTGTTGGACCGGTTCAATTGGATGTACGGCTTGCATACCGATAGTCTCACGGGAACAATGCTGTGCGTAAACCTATATGCGCCGCGGTACATATACATGCAGTCTTCTGTAGTGACGCAAGCATCGCTATAGCAACACATAAAATTAATGCCAAAGAAAGAGCGAAATTTTTGTGCGCACACAGTTTCAAAATTTCTTATTTTTCGAGAATTACAGATGGTTTTTTTGAAAGCTTCTCGACTCAGACTGAAATATGCATCTTGCGTTCGTGTCAATGCGCATTAATATCAAATCGGGAAAAATCTGAGAAAAATTGTAGAATAAATAATTCCCAAGATATTGCCAAAAAGTAATTTCGCGAATACGCTATTGGAAAGTCGCGTCAAACTTTTTATTATAAGTAGTTTCTTTTATGAAAAACTCAAAATTTTTAAACCAAAAATATTCCAAATGTAACTGTCACGCGTTGTCTGCTGGTCGGCTTTACAATATTGAATGCATGCAAAATGCACATTGAACGTGTTCACGTGTGTATCACGTTTGTATTGCGCTCTGCAAAAGCTGAGCAGTGCCTCAATCCCTGACCTACATGGACGACGGAATCTCAAATGGTGGTTAATGTATCCCAAAGGATTTGAGAGCCCAATTCAGCGCACTTACGCGGAGCCTATACTTGCACGAAACTTGCATCACAAAAAACACAACGACAAAACACAACGCTTCGCATTTCGTTTCGTATAACAGAGATAAAAGTTTATTGGCCTTTCGAGGAAAATGTCGCTGGGCCGCATCCCGCTGCGCGACTTACAGCTCAACATTTTGCACGATGGTCGTGTCAGAAGAAATTGTTTCTTGTTACCTTTCGTGAGGTACAGAGTGCCACGAGCTCAGGTGGAATCGCAAAATGTCGCTTTCGTGATTTCACGGTGGAGGTACGCGAGATTGGGAGAACGATGTACGCCAAGAGAGTAAAGCATTGGAAGAAAATTCCATTCCAATTTTAAATTACCTTAAAATTTTTAACATGTCAATTCTGTCTATATGCATATTTAAGATTACATACACTGAATATTTCTAATTAAATCAAGAAAATGGCCACAAGAATAGCATTTTGGTTTGGAGAATAAATAAAATTTAATTAACAATTAAAAATTCTGTGATTCTTTGATTCCATTGTTCTTATTGAGCCCTTTTGCTGGTTTAATCAGAACATTTTTCTCAATGTAAATATGATGCAATTAAAATGCTAGTATTAATTAGTAAATATTTTTCAGAAATATAAATACAAAAATATTTACAAATATTCTTATAAATAAATTCCTATTTCCTAATAATTTGAAAAAATTATATTGGCGTCACATTATTTAAAATTACGTGCGTTATTCTATTTTTGCAATTGAATCTTGCATATTACCTAACACTAAATTGCAATAGCTTCTACATTGCATTGCATCCTTAATATAATTAGCAGTGGGTACTCACCGTAATTTGATGATTAGTCGGACTAGGACTAGGGCTGGGAGTGGAATTTGGCGTAGAGAGCTCTCCCGATGCCGGCGAAGGCGAATTTGTAGTAACGCCACCAACCGTTGGAAATGCCCTTGCTGGATCGGCTTGCCATTGTTTATGAATTTGCTGGGACGTATCTCGGAACCGCGCGCCCTAAAGAGCAAAAAACGCATAATTTTATATTAAAGATGTTATAAGACGAGATATCAGAGATAAGATGAAACGTTTTTCAAGTAATTTAGAATATATGTCGGTCGCTTTATTTTCTGATTAAGACATCAAACGTAATTTCTTGCAATTTTCAATAACAAAATATTTAAAATGTATTATTTTAGGAGTAATTCTTAAATACTAAGAAAAAGATAATTAAGCAGCATATCATTTGAAATATATTCACCGCGATGTTTCCTTTTATCGGAATATAATGTTTCTTTGCGTGTAAACGCGTGCTATTTGACGGCAATTAATATGCTTCTTTCTAATGCGCTGTTGAACACTTGCATCCTTGAAGAACTAGATCGCCCGCATACGCGTCATATCATCAGATGACACAGTTCGATTAGTCTCGGATATTTGCCTCTAGACAATTGTATCGAGACCGATCGCTTCGCTCCGCCGATCCGACAAGTCTAATTAGAATAGCCAGCCTACACGATTGCCGTAAATAAGGTCACATTCCCTGCTAAATTTTACTTTAATCTGAAATACCGTTAACTATCTAGTTTCACATCACTCTGTAAATGTAATGATATCATTCAAATTATTATACGCTACACATTAAATTAAAAATAATAATCGTAAATGAAAACTTAAAATGGAAGTCGAGTTCTTAAATGCTAATGAACTCAAATCTATGGTTAAGAAAATAATGGCTAAAAATAGTCATTAATTTATTTTTCCCTTTTCTATATCACGTATATGGCAGTTCTCTTTTTATATTGTACATATATGTATCATGATATTATTTAACTTAATATATCAAATGAGAAAATATATGTGTCAGTCGTATATTATAACATGTATCCGCCGCAATTAATAATTCTATAGTGGCTGTCAAAATGACAGCTGCCTGGTGTAGAAGGTTCGTAGAACCCATGGCCGAACTACGAAAGATTGCGTGCATGCGTGTGTGCAATCCTTCAAGAACAGCGTTACTCGCGGATGCGATAATTGCGCTTATGCAACGCCTCACCGTAATAGCAATTAACGTCGGGGGAGTATAATAGAGACCGGAGTACAAGCGGAATCTCTCAAGTAAGCGCGTGTTCCGAATCGTGGCCCGTGCCTGCCAATCGACGCTGCCTTTTTAAGACCCGAGACTTCGCGAGCGCGAGCATGTCGGCGAATTACGGGGAGTCAATCTAAAATTTTTCACCCATGTCAAATCGGCGCGCCCGACCGCCATGGTCTCGGAATTAATTTCGCGAGGAATGAGGCTAATTTACATCCGCTACGGCATTCCCCTCGCAATCGCGGCCACATTGTATATAATAATATCTCACGTCGCGTCGTGTAATCTCCGGCAGATTGCACGCCGCGATTAAAGGATGCATTTTTTGGAAACTCTTCTTACCGCGCACACTGCGCGATATTAAATCTACTGCATGCACGTGTCAGTCAAAGTGACATTTGCAGAATGAATTGGCAAAACAGTTGGTGTTTGGACAGCCATGTATATATAGTGAGAAAAACTCTCTTTGAATTTTTTTAAAAACATTTAGTTTTTGGGAACAGTTTTATTGTCTACCATGATAAACTTCTTTTTACAATTACTAGAAATTACTGCAGATACTATACAACGCATACGATAAATAATATGTAATATAATAATAACGAATTTATTAGTAGAATTAAGTGCAACGCATATATTTATATATGTATATTTATATATGTATATTATTATTTTATATTCATAAATAATACAATAATAATAAACGTATTAATAAAATTAAGAGAAACGCATATATTTATATTATTATATTTTATATTCATAATTTTCAATTTTATGAAAACACAACAATGTGCCGAAAATTGAAATTAAATGTAAATTCAAATGAAGTAAATTTCATAATTTTTATTGCAAATCCGATTTATGGCATCTTAAACAAATTGGGAAAAAAAATTTATGACTTTCTCAACATAAAATTTATGTAAAAAATAATAAAAATTAATATAAAGGAATTTAAGTATATTTTACCCGATGTGTCCTAGACAGAATCTCTTTTTGTGAATCTCGATTTACGAGATATCGAATGGGGAGGCTTTTGTGTGCGTGCCATGCCGATCGTATGTGCTCACATAAACATGAACGATCGAAACTAACTGTGATTTAGCCTCCGTCTTTCATGATGTTGCGCTGAGAGAGATCCAGCACGATCGAGATCGTCAGATACAGTGGCATTCACGTGGCGATTCGGACGATCTACGTGGAGGTCGACTACCGGATACGATACAACGGATTGAACGGAATGTGTGCGAGGCGATCGTTTTCATCGTAAACAAAAGCGCAGTTTAAATAGCGCTTCAGTTAAATCACGATTTATAGAGGATAAAGCAATGTTGCGAAACAAAACTCTCTTCCGACGCGGTTGTTCATAATGAATCGTATGGTCCGTATCGTGACGTAGCAAAAACTTTGCTGTTTATATTGCAGAATCATTTAGATTCACAGATAACCAATGGAGCTTTCTCTGCCTGTAATTTAAAACTTCAATTAAGTGCAATTGCAATTAAAACGAAGGTGTTGCCATTCATTACAATAATATTAAAGAAGCACCGATAATTTTCAATTTAACACCATTTATTATCAATAAATAGTTTATAGTCATCTCATAATATAAGAAAAAAAGCATAGTATAATCAATATAATTTATGAATATAATAAAGCATAGTATAATCAATATAATTTATGAATATAATTTAAAGTAGGTAAATTTCTCGTCTTTTCCGCCTGTAATATAATATTTCAATTAATTACAGTTGCAATTTAAACGGATATGTTGTCTTTCGTTATAATAATATTTTTAAAATCATCGACAAAATAATTTTCAATTTAATGATATCCATTGTGAATAAATCATTTATAATTATCTTTACAATACAAAAGAGCAATAAATCAATATAATTCATAGTAGATAATTTTCCCACAACTGTTTTTAATTTAATAAAATTACTTCGTCAAGATTTAAATATCTCAAATTAAACGGTATCCAAACAATACAATTTTTAATTTTCACTTATTATTAAGATGATATATATTTTTTATAATTAATATGCATCTTTTTAATATATATAATTTTGAGAAACATAGAGTATTTTATTATTTACAAATAAATTGTTATAATTAATCAGCAAAAAATTAAATAAAATTTTTTATAAAAATATTTTATTTGTACGAATACCTTTTGCACTTACTACATCTTATATTTAAAATAATAATCATGATTGAATTATTATACGTTATTTATTAGCAAAAAAAGATCTTTCATTATCAGTCCTTTCTCTGTTGAATTACTTATCGTGATCACACGAGAAAATTGACTGTTATCTATCATGTAATCCCCATGTGAGCACACACGGTGAAAATTGATTGCATCGCGGTGGTAATGTAACGCGGCGCAATTCCGCTTTTTGTTGCCTGTTACGACGCGGAGGAACGACATCATCTCGTTTGCATGTGCGACATCGCTCTCTCGCAAATTAAACGCTTCGCGAAATTTTTCAGGATCAAGTGTCTGTCGAAGCGTGAAAGCGAGCGCGCGCGAGTTTCGCAGCGGTGTATATCGGTATATGGAGCGCAACGTTATCCGATAACCGAGACGACGCACCTTTTTTCTAGTGTTGAGGTTTTGCGGATGTATCGAGAAGTTCTTGAAATCTCACTGTAATTCGAAACGTGCTGACAAATGGGACCGCGGTGAATCTCGTTGTCATATCTCATATCTTTCGGTTTGCACTTTTCAATATTATTCCATCAAAAAAATGCTGTCATTCCTAAACTCATGAATTAATATTGTCATCAATAACTTGAAAATTTTTAATGAAATACCATTCGTTTTAATTTAAATAATTTCAATGAATAACATTAAAAGAAAAGAAAGTTAAAAAATCTAAACGAGAAGAAAGTACGAAATATATTTACACACAAAGAAATATATTTATATCAAAAAGTTAAAAAAAATGCTGTCATTCCTGATCGACCTCGTCTATATTTGAATCAGCATCGTTATAAATAACCTGAACATTTTTAATAAACATTTTTAAGGAACATTTTTAATGAATTGCCATTTGTTTTAATTTAAATCATTTCATCGAGTAGTGCCAATTAAAAAAGAAAGTTAGAAGATCTGGGCGAGAAGAAAGTATGAAATATTTATCATATTCAAAAGAGAAGCTGGCACTCTCTCTTCTTCGTCCCCTCAAGAGCCACGTCATGACGCGTTCGTTATTCTCGCGTCATTAAAATTAAACACGCTTGATGGGCCGACGAAGTGTTGGCATGCCAATCGGTTTCGTCCGTCTTCGAGGCACGACGTTGCGAGGACTAATCGCGCGATCGCAAAAATCGCGAGGCGCGTCGAGGAGGAAGCGATCGCGCGCCGAATTGAAGTCCCTTCAGATTCGATGCTGCGGTGCATCTCCTATCGAGCGATCTTACCGCGTACCTCGTCGAAGAGGTCGTCCAGTTCTTTCCGTAGTATCTTGGCCTTCATTCCGCAGGCATTCCTCACGTCGAACTTCCCGACGTCTCTTTATCTCGACGCTGCGCGGAAGAGAGCGAACAAGAAGAAGGGTCGAAAAGGAGAACGAGAGGAGAGTTCCCTTTCCCTTCGCTCCTTCAAATGTCACGAACCGTGCTCCGTTCTCTCTCTCTTGTTTCTGTGGGTGTTCTCGAAAGCTTTTTCTTAGACACATAAATAGTCGATGACGCGCAGTAAAGTACGAGAGAAGGTCGCGCGATAATGATCACGACGACGCGCGGCCGATTCTGCACTCTTCATCGTCGTTGCACCAACCGGTCACGTCGGTCCATCATTCATCGCTGCTCAGAGTCTTCATTCGACTGGAACGTGTGTCCGAAGCGATTCATACGAAATTACATTGACACATGGTACGTCGCATCCGACTTTTTACTGGAATTTTCATTGGTATTTCTTTTTTTATCAAAATGCTAATTTAATAATGATATTATTATTTTAAAATTGTACAGTTAATATTTTAATATTACTGTAACACATCATTATTATTAATAAACGAATCTAATTAGAGAATATTGTGTTACATTTAGCTAAACATTCAATAAGTTGAGAGAAAATTCGTTCGGTAGAAAATGTTATATAATGGAACAAATAACTTTAATTATAAATAATTCATATGTAATATCTCGATAATTACTGACGCCGATAGTTGAAAGCTGGCAGTACTTTTCGTGCCGACAATATTAAGCATAAAGATTTATTGGCCCATTCGGTAAACCCGTAGTAATATTTTCCTCGCGTTCTGGCTTCGACGTACAAATCCACGCCTCGAATTCGCGTGACTTCGTCGATAAACCACGGAATCCTTTCAAGAACTTTGAAAACGACATCAATTCGTCTCACGTGTTCGTAGCGCATTGACATATTTCTCCCTTTCGAAATAAAAGGGACTTTGAATACTTTATATCTGACCATAGTAATTCTTCTAGAGATAAAAAACTGCTTGTTCAACAGAAAGGTTAGCATCATTAATCATCGAAAAGACTATTACTAAAATTAATTCATTTAAGACAGCATATTTATCATGCTAAACTTAATTCAAAAGAATAATTTATTTCAAAAAATTGCATTTTATAATTTTGATGCATAATGTCCATCCGATTTATATTTCCTTTTTCTAGAACTATTGCTTTTAAATTCGATTTGAACTCCATTGAGGAAAACAAAAACACAAAAAAGTATTTTTGCTATGAACTATAAATGATTTTACGGATTTGAGCACAGGTTAGTCCGCAGGAAAGCCTCCATTTGCTCGAACCCATATCCTTGAAACCTAACATCTACGCTGAATGACCAAAGGCTCATTGCTTTTTCTTTTCGATCGACACTTTTATTAGCGGTGTATCACGTTTCAAGCGCGTACTGGATTTCGTGTCGTTACAAGGATATCGATGTATCGAGTGCACAAAATGTGTACGGTTTCTTGGTGACAACGACGGAGAATGGCTGCGGCGATGTTCTCACGACACACTCCAGTCTCCGATCTGATCGATTACGATCTCTTGGTTTCTTTCCAGCATTCTACGAGGATTTCCGCGTACCATTAATCTCGCGAGTTAATGTTAATGCGAAAATGTTGAGTCGACCGTGAGTTCCCAGCAGTCCCCCAATCGTCGGAGGGAGCTAATAAATGTTTCCCGACTGCACGCACTATTGCGTAGACAAACGCAAATTATAAATTATGCCGGTGATAATAATAGTAGTAAAAGTCACCGTTTCCTGTGAGAATTCGCAATGCATTCTGCTCGCGTTCGTAACGGTAGTTCTGTTCTACAATTTCGTTTACCATCTCTTCATTGCGACGCGCGAAGCTCCGGTCGTAACTTCAGATCAAATGACTGGAAGGATTATTGCTCGCGTTCAGCACATTAAACCGACTATCCGCCTATCTTTCGTGGCGCGTAAATGACACTGTACGTCCAAAAGATGCACTTGAAAAGATGTCACTTCTAGCCTTTCGCAGGCAAGATAATCTCTCACGACTTTTCATCCCAACTAGCACATCTCTCGCGCGAGCTGTAATAACCAACGATATGTTTAGTCCGACGTAAACACATCCCGCAAAACTATTCAAGCGACTTATCTGGTTTAATATCTGTGATTCGTTGCTGTCACCAGCGCGAAGATCTTTCACGACCTTTGTATTTCTCTCTCATCGGCTTTAGTTCATTAGACAATTGAAGGGAGCGAGCATTAAAAATTCCGATTGTCTGGAGTTACTTTTTAATATATCGACAGAAAGAGAGAAAGAGAGAAGGCGTCATTTATTTAGCGTCCTGAGAATAAATTTTCCTAAGCGTTTAAAAAAAAATATATAATAAAAGAAGAAAATATTAAAATAAGACTTTCATGAAATTCTTAATTGTTAAAAAACATAAAAAGATGTATATAAAAAATACAAAAAAGAAGAAGAGAAAAAGAATTAAATAAAATAAAAGAAACTTAGCAAGAAAAGTAATTAAATATGCTTAACGCTTTGGACATCGATGATTGTAGAAGAATAGATAATCATACAGTTTATACTGAAAGATGAGGAGAGAGAATTCGTTTCTAACATCAAAGGAAATTTTATTCCATAATTTCGCAGCAGCATATTAAAAAAGTTTTTTTATAGAATTCAGTGCGACATAAAACAGTAAATTAAAATGTTATTCAAAACCTTGTATCGTGCGAAATTATTTTGCCTCTAAAATCAAATACAGAGAGAGAGAGAGAGAGAGAGAGAGAGAGAGAAGAGAGAGAGAGAGAGAGAGAAGAGAGAGAGAGGACTTTCTGTTGTCAGTTTTCGAAGGACTGACGATAGTGTGCTCTAAAATACATACAGACGTGGTAGACCACGCGAGGAAGAGCGAAGCCAGATGACTCTTCTCCTCCGCAGCATCGCTTCGGGGAGGATAAACGACCTGGTGCGCAAGATCGAGATTATACCGGCAGCGAAACCTCGACGTTTGTACAACTCTCTGATTTAACAGAGGAACGCTTCCCTTTTTTCGCCAACTGAATGCATTGTAATCCTGGATATTCTCGACTGTGCAGTGCACCAGTGAAATGTAAATAACTGTGTAAAAAATTTTGTTCCTACGTAACATTGGAGAAATGAAATAGAAACGGAAATGTTTTGTGTAAAATTGAGATTAAAAAAGATTAATCGTCGTTCAGAAACAAAATGGATGTCGATAAAAAATCGAAGCTTCCATTAATGTTATTGAAATAGTTTGAACTTAAACGATAATCGATAAATTCTCTCACGGTATTTTCTTTTTATTCCAGAATTAAAAATGGAAGTAAACGACATTAAGCGATAAAATCATTTATTTTCATATCTAAACGTTTACGTAATATCATAAATAATAGTAATAGGACAAGTTTAGAATTAAAAATAAAGTGAGTTTCTTTATGACAGCAGCTAACAGAGATAAACTCAGTGTATCACTCTTTGTTAGACCGAAAATTGCGAGCGGAGATCTTCCATTTCCTGAGCAAACGAGCCCGGGTGGGGAATTACGAGCTACGGACTTACGAGCAAAACCTCAATGTCCACATCAACTCCAAGCCCAAGCTATGCGCGCGGCCGTTTCCACTGTCGCCGTTTGTTCACGAAAGAAATTCAGGTTACATGTCTGCTGCGTTTCGTGCTCGTGCTACGAAGTCTTCTCTTTAAGAGTATAAGCGATCGGACCGTGCACGTTTCGCGAGCACATTGGCCAAGGGATACTACACCTTGATATCGTTTCTCATGGCGTGCTATCGGAGTGCTTTTATAGAACAGATATGTACGCGCAACATTTATCCGGGCCAACAATAAACTGTACAATTTCCACCGTTGCGACGATACAACGCTCGGGACATGACACTCCACATGAGAGCGAAATATCGTGTTGCTGTGTTTAAATGAGGGTGTCGATTCTATCGCAGGACACGACGCAACATGACGCGATGGGACAAAGTGCTACAGCGATTTAATGCTATGAGATTATCGTCAATATCTTGTTGAAACATGACAACAGCATAATAAATTATTATTTCGCCGCGAAATTGTGTATTTCATGGATGAAGTTGTTTACATTAATTAGGAAATAGAATAGAATTAATTGCATTTCGATGATGAACAAAATGCTTGAATGCGGATTTATAACGTTTTCAGATTTCTCTACTTTACTTCGAAAAGATATTTTTGCGACTTAATAATTTGTCATAAATTTGTTATTGTGTACAAATTATAGAATCATCTATGCTTGTAATTTGTAATACATATAATACATCCCGGTAGAAACACAATAATATATAGGTCGTTTCTGTCCCAGCAGTATTACGTTTCGCCGGGACATTAGTAACGAAAAGGTCAATTGATGACTCGGGTGGCCTAGAAAGGTCAGACACGAGCACAGTGAACGGTGACATATTCTGCGTGGGGAAAAATATTTTCCCAAATTTATAAAACGTAATTTCCACGATAATTTTAATAAATTATGCAACGGGAAACATTTTGCAATCGGAACTGCATTATTATCGTTATTATCTCCATTGCAGTGGCAGGTAATACCATTTATGACGTAAGATAAGCAAACAATCATCGCTCTCACGCATTGCTATTAACTTATGCTACGTGTCGCTGAAACACGTGAGAATGATCACGCGTAAAGCAAGCATGAATAAAGAAGCCTCTATACTTTTTCTTTGTGTAAGATACTATCATAACAAAATTCTCGATTTTTCAGAAATTTAAAATGAACAAACATATTCAGTCTCATGGTGTACAATTCTATTTAGAAAATTAAGCACATTAAGTTCTGTTATAAGTAATTAAATTAGTAAAGAGAGAGAAAAAGAAAAAATTAATTTAATTTCATTATATAATTTATATTTTATGCATTATAATAAATAATAAATTTAATAATAAAATTATAAGAAATTTATAATAAAGTTATAATAAAAATATTATTCATTTCTCATAAAATCGCTAATGTTATTATCAAACAGAAATTTATTGGATAATACTTATTGCCATTCAAAATTTTGAGATTCCAGGCTTTGGTACACCAAATAATACGGAAAGATCTTATGCTTCATATATACTTATTAATCGCGCGAGACGTTACTATATCACTTAATTATAAATTTAAAAAAAAGTCAACGTTTTTAAATAACAAGGTCAAATATTGCATTCTCGTTTATAATTAAATTTCGAAGCGTGAAACACAAGTTTCATGGACCAATAACTTCCACGTAGGAAGAATAATAACGTCTCTCAATAGTAATTCAAGATCGTCAACGCCCACGCGTCTGTTACACATCAGCATTGAAGTATGGCTGAATGCATAATTCTATCGGGCGATAACCAGCCAGATATAATCGGATTACACTTCTTTTTGATTTGCCAGTTTCCAACCACAATTTATCTCATAACGGACATACAAATGTTTATATAATTACATCCGCCCTTTGCACTTTACGTCATAACATGCGCAATCAGGCGACATATATATATATATATATATATATATATATATATATATGTTGTTTATTATATAACTAAATAATAAGTACTATACTATTAGTAAGAACGTAACGATAGTTAGTTAGTAGTAGACTAACTACGTACAACTAACTA
>NW_012130081.1:996354-1011547 GCF_000143395.1 Atta cephalotes | reverse complement strand
TACTACTAACGACAATAACTAAATTAGTTTATTAATTAATTAACTACTCCGTCCCTTCGTCTACTTACGTTACTATAACTATAGCGCACTACAGACGACATATATATATATATATATATATATATATATATATATCTGGTGGTTTTTATTACATACAAAAAATCAATGCGATTCATTTGAGAAACCGAGACATTTGAGTGAGCATAACTCGACAATAACATTTGTAAGAAACTTATTAATATGCGTTTTTATTTAAGTTTATAAACTTTACATCGAGAATGTGATATATGATATTATTCGGTCTAAATGCACACAAATCGATATGCAAGGTAAATAGGACAGACAATTACCGCATGGAAATGAGTATCGAAATCCCTCTATCATCAATATAAACTCTCGAAATTTTTTATTCATTTTAGAGAAATGCAGATGCATCAAATTGATTTTACTTAAAAGAAATCCAATATTAAAAAATTGTTTTAGATAATGCGCATTTAATTACTATTGACCGTTCCTGATTTGCAAATTTTCTATTATATTATTAATGTAAAATAATATATAATTTATTGGATAGATAAAATATTAACAGTAATTATCGAGATATTTTTATCTGATGTCTATTTTCTTTTTATTTAAGCTGATATTAAATATTTCAAAACACAGATGCGTAACTTAATGAATTAAAAATAACCATAAAAGGAGATACAAAACCAAGGATCCCTAAATTCCAAAATTCTCATCTTGCAAATTCTATATAGCTTTAAAAAAAAAACCTTTATTTAGCGTAACTCACTCTCGCGTACACAACACTTTTGAACCATCTAATTTAAAAAATTTATTCACAAACACTAATTCCACAATATCAACAAGATACCAACTTTACGCCGAGATGAGATAAGAGATCAATTTGATCCAGAGAAATTTTTCGAGAAATAAAACAAATTTTATTAAATAAAAAAATCCCTTTAATTTGCCATAAACACTATTAACTGTCTCGTAACATCCCAAATAGTTCCCTGAACTCTTTCAGGATCTGTATCTCCCTATCCGTATTTCTCACGCGCGCTCGCGTACGCTTGCCATACGTGCGCTCACACGTGTGCACGTACGCCGACTGGCCGCTGTATTCTGTAAGCTGTTGTGCGCACACGGCGAGTCGCGGGTGTCGCGGCACTCACGACTCACGATCCACGCTCACGAGTCACCGAGAGACGTGCGTCGCATGTGCCGTGCCGTTCGCCGTGAGCACCTCGGCGTGCTCTTCGTCTTTACCGTGTCGTACCGACATCATAAAACCGCTCACCGAGAAAGTGGGAACTGGAGACCGACCGGCAAAAACCGCAAAGGGGATTTCTGCTATGACTGCAACGACTAGAGTTTGCTACCCCCGCTTGCGTAACCAATGTTCATGCAAGGATATGACGGATTGAGAAGGGAAGGTTTCCTATTTCGCGTTCAGCTGGAAGTAAAAAGCTGCCTGTAGTAGCGATATCAAGATACGCGAAGCATTGAACTATTTTCCAATCTCGGACATTCTCCGTTATTCGCGAGCTATGTGAACAGAGCGATCGATCGGACGCAATCGGTTGTTGTAAATATATTTTGGAGACAGGTGGACAGATGTATGTTTTGACGAATGAAATAAATTCAATATCGATGAAGATAATATTTGATCAAAATACAACGAACGTAAAATTGAATGTTTTGAAATTATTCATAAAAAAAGGAAAAAGAAAAAAAGAAGAACTTTCCTTCTCATTACGTTTTATATAGAAATGATCTAATTTTGTTAGAAAACAACTAGGTAGGTTCTATAAATAATGCTCACTGTGGCTGCTGTTGCATGATTCACTGAACATCCGGCATGATAGCTATAGATCATATTCGATTAATTTTCTTCTGGTGGGTTGATCGTGGACACGCAAGCAAACTGATATATAGTCAATTAAATAATAACTCTTTAAAAAGTTCAATTAATTTTGATTACTGCAAAAATGAAATGATATTATAATATATTATTTTCACAATACCATTATTATTACATTTCCATTTGATAAAAAGTTAGTTCGGACAGAACAGTTACAAAAATAACTTGAACAGTCTACTGTAGACTTTATCGCAGCAATTTATTTTATCATAAACTTAGGACTTTATATTACCCACTTCTATATATCAAGGCAGTAATTATGATAATAATTGTTATCCACATGCGTCATATACATAATATTTAATTTTAGGTCGAAAGATCATAGACTGTTGCAAATGTATTAGCGAAGTTTAGCGCAGCGATGGCGACGAAGGCCGCATTTATCCTTGCGTATTCAATAAAAACATTTGACGCAGCTGTATCGAGATAAATTACAATAGCGTATCTGACAGCAACAAATGTATTTTCATTTACTATTAAACAGCATTATTATTTCAATATTTTTTAACTTTATGAAATCGCTAAAGTTACACTGTGAACTTGAAATCGACAATATCTGTGGTCAGAAATAATCTGATCAGATATAATCTATTTTTGCATTTAAATCAATGCTGTCTTTATTCATTATGGTGCAAAATATCTATCTTTGACAGTATTCATTAATCTTCAATGGCACATTAAAAATAAAACTATTTTAGTATAATTTTAGTATAATTTAAAGTATTCAAAATATGTTAAATATGCATTTGGCTGAAAATTTTTTTGACAAGCTTTTTTTAATATTTTAAATATTTTCAAAAATTCACGAGAATGAAATTGTGAAAGATTTTATAAATATACAGAAACACAATTGACATGTTTCGAAGCATTATTGAAATTTACAAAACTGCGAAGTATGACATTAATGTCTGTCGCGACGCAATATGTATGTAGCTTTCGTGCTTATGTAACGAAACGGATATGTGATTCGTCGCACGTTAAAGTGACAAATGATATCGGCGCAGATAACAGTCAGAAGTATTATAGGTATCGCAGGTGATCCCGCGTGATCGCAATCTTAAACAATCCGAGGTAATTAGAGCTGGATCGCGCACTCCGTCCTAATTCGGTGTTTAATTAATCCGTTTATCGATGCTAATCTCTCGCGTATTGGCTTTATATGTATGAGCGTCACGTACACGACCGAACAATGAGTCTATTACGGCAAATATAAGGTTTCCTGGTCGCGACTATTGCACCTCATTGAAGCTTCACTCATAATAGTAACGACAGAAAGCCACTAAATATATTTTATCTGATAAGAAAAATAGGATTTTACGTCGTAACATTTGAAACGATTAACATGACTCGCTGTCTTATCTGTTTCAATTAGTTCTTCGAGCGGAAACGACGATATCTATCTAAGTCATAGGACAGGACATAAAAATCGAATTAAACAATAAGTCGCGAATATTACACTTTGTCGTTTGCAATTAGTCACGACGAAGTTCGAGTCAAAGTACATGACATGAGTAATGGCACAAACCTGACTCTATGTGATGCAAAAGTATAATTAATAAAGATAGCATCGTGCGTGTAGCTAATGGAATACGTCAGATAAAACATAAAAGATTAAAAGACTCAGGCAAAACTGTCTTCAACTCGCTTATTTTACATACAGCACTCTCGCAGATATCACAGTACGTAAAAGTGAATCGGAGGAGAAAACCCGTAATACGAGGGCTTAAAACAACTGAGATTTCCGTCAAGATTTCAACGATCTGTCAGCGGAAAGCGAGCTGAAGAGCGTCGGAGAATTGTGGTGAACGGCGAAGAGAACATTGGAGAACGTGGGCACGACGCCCACGCCGCACCGCGTACGTAATAAAAAGTTTGCAGGATATCCCTACGCGGAAAAGGAGCACCGCACATCCTACGTTGTACCGCGCCGGTACCTACAGTAATGCGAGGTCGTTTGCATGACGTGAGATTTGCACGTGCGCTCATTTCTTTGCGTGCAAATGGGGAAGATTCGAACTAGTTCTCCATTGACGACAGCATGTCGTGCAAGGACGATGGACAATGGAACCGAGGAGGAAGAAGATCTGAGTTATGAGACGTCGCATAATTGCACGCCGATTGGCCCCGCTGTGGAATGCAATTTGTCTCCCGGCACACAGCGGCCGTGTATTTGCGAAAGTAATTAAGATGCACGCCACGCGAGACGAGGTCGCATCGGCTCGTAGTTACTGCTGATTGCGCCTGAGTTGCGTCATTTCAAAATGCTTTTAACTTGCACGCTAGACGGACGCTTTAATTAATCGAGAATTTTGTTCAAGTGCACGGACATTGCCTATTTTGACCTCGATTTAAATGTTCACAGAAAATAGTTGACTAACGACATAATAAATAAACATCAAGTGAAAGAAGACGTAATATTAATATTATAATTCACACTTAACAATGTAACATACGTGTTATATTTGTATTGTCCAGAATAAAATTGTAATATTGAAATTGTAATATTGTTATGTTATTATTAATTGGGATTTACTGGGTACGAAGCGAATCTAGATCTAAGTTTTACACAAGAATTGCAGAATAGACGAAAAGATTTAAAAAAAAACATTTCTTTCTTTAATCTTATATATCTTAATTTTATATATCTGATATTTTATGGCGAAACTATTAAGGATTAATGCGGCGAAATAAAATGAGAATATTAGAGATATCGTTTTATGTTTTTCGCATAATTGAATTGTCTCACAGCAATTGTAAAACTGGAGTTTCGAGTCGAAGATAAGTAAGACTATCGTCTCTCGAATTCCTCGCAGATCGCAGTATCTTCCTCCGTATCGTCCCGGTTGTTAAGTCGCTATATCACGCGTCATAAAGTTGAGCAGCAGCGTTTTCACAAACGTTATCGCCGCCACGTGGTGCAAAAGGTGCGTGCGAAGCCGAGTGTTATTATGGCTCAAGTTTTAATGGCTTCGTCGAGCTGCTCGCGTATCAGCAGTGTGATACAACGACGGTGTCACGCAATCGTTCGGCAAATAATCCGCGTCATGTCGTATTATGTTATGTGCAGTTACCGTAAGCTGTTTTATATTTTCTACCAACGGTCTAACGAAATGTGTATTTTTTAAATCAGAATTGTGTATGTATTTCTAGCTATTAATCCAGAAATAGCTGTCTGATTTTTTTGCATAAACAATCACATGAGATATTTTCATATCATAAACTAAACTGGTTATTATTAACAACATGATGTATATTATTTATTGTTTTTCGAGTATTTGAGATTGATGAATTTGGATTATGAATTTGGATAATTTTTTGAAAGGATAGAAATCAAACAAATATTAAACGGAATTAGCGTTAAAGCTTATTGTGACAGCATTTCTAAAAAATAAATATTTTTATTAATGTATTGATTTTTTATTGCAAATTTTCGATACTTAAAGATTTGTAAAGAATTATTAAAATAATTATTAAAAAATATGTTAAACGATATCTATACAAAACAATACTTTAAAATAATTCATATTTTATCGCCGCTGGAACATAATAATATTTCAGGTAACAATTTCCAGGTTAAAATTAGTTCTTCAAATTAATCAATCAATTTTAACACCGTTGAATATTTAAATTTGTTATTTTATCAGATGTAACTATATTTATATCATAACTAATCCCAAATTCTGCTTTATTAATTCATAATAATAATTTACGCTCATGATGTTCTCCTCTGGGAGATTCCTGTTCAACTCGATATCTCGAAGGACGAAGGAAAGGTAAACCAGAAGTTACTGCCAGGCGTACTGGGTAGTGGGCATTTGAAGCAGCACTCTCCCACCGATCGGCCTAGCCGGTCAAGCAGCCACCCACTTTAGCCAACCACCCACGTGGGTACATAAGCAATGCGCACACAGTTCTGTAGTGTGTTTGCATTCCTTCCCTTACGATGTCGTAGTGGCTCCGGTCGGCCACTCAAGAGTGTACCTCAGCGTGTGAGTACGAGGAGAAGAAGAAGAAGAAGAAAAAACCGGAATGTCGCGAAGTCGTCGTAGAAATTATTGCTTCCAGTTATTGCCGTCGCTACCAGAATATTTTTCAAAGAGTGAATGTCTTTCTCGCATCCCCCATACATATTACACAAATACGCATGAACGAATGACGGCTGGTTTCCTTTAGCATAAATATTTTAGATAGTCACTGATGACAACGTTTACGTGAAATATTAAGGAGTAAATTTTGACGTTTCTTGAGAAAGGTATGGTAATGCGTATTATGTGCAGGAAATGGATGTGTTAGATATTTAACGAACTCATCCCAAGACGCACACGAAGAGAGGAAGTTCTACAAAACTCTATTCCCAGAAGAATATACGAAGTGTACCAAAAGTTCCATAGAGTGAAAAGAGCAACAAGTTTTCATAAAATTTCCTCACAAAATTCTGCGATATCTTACTCTTTCAAACTTCTTCGTAGCTGGGGACATGAATTTTATTAAATAGAAAGTGGATATGCACTTCTTTTAACTTGACAACGTTACAAGAGCCTTTCTGCTTTTCTTACTTGAAGTTACATGAAAGATGTTTCAGAAAGCTCACGAAATTGTTTCTAAAGAGAGAATCAATCATATTGAATCTTATATAAGACCCTTACTACAGTCTCTCTATGTCTTCCGCAATAGTGAATAGCTCCAATGTCCTGTGTAGACCAGATCGTAACTCGATTCAGGACTAACTTTCCTGGCGATCGATAACGACCCCTACATAGGACACCGTGCAAACAGTGATTGTAAAACAATGATTCTACAACATCCGGTCGATCCAAAAGCGAATCATAAGCTTCGTCTCTCTTTAATCAACACAGTCAAAGACGACTACTAATTAGAATAAGCTTTGACGCGGAATGAATGGACGTCCGACAATGTAGACGATTCCTTATCTTCTAATAGTACTACGAAGTCTTTCCGTGTTTACTTTCGATAAGCCGTTGATCGATAAGAGGAGTTACGCCGATGCTGATCGTTTCATTGACCCATATATGCGCACAGTTACGTGATGATTGACGAATATACATCGGACTCTATTGGCAATCGTTTCGATTTCTAAAAATCTGAAATTTGAGAATACGTTTTAAATTTACAAATAATCGATTGTCAACCAATCCACTTATTGCAAGATAATAATAAGGCATTACGATCATTCTCTCTCAACTCATACGCTCTGCATCGGACATGCATTTGTATAATCTGTTTTTCGATTAAGCTTACATGAAATTAGTCTGACTGCGGAATAATGAAACAGTATTCGCATCAGAATGCTATAATTCTGATTTGCAAAACTTTGCAAAATGTACTTATTTTTATCCCAGAATGCGGCAAGATAATATTTAGAATACACTACAGGTTTACAACTTTTTTTTGGTCAAAGAGTATATATACTAATAAATGGTTAGTAATACGAAAAGATGGAAGAATTTAAAAACATAGAATAGATGTTTTGTATTAACACGTGATTACTATGTAAATACTTTACTGTAAATTACAGAATGTATGCTATACTTTAAAACATTCTGCTTTTCATCACCATTCTGAAGCACTCATCAATGCAAGAGCACTTTGTTTCAGCATGTTAAAGTATCTTGAATATAAGTGCGCGGTATATCGAGAGGACCAGAAGAAAGCTTTCAATTACACTTGACGGCCAACAAATTGTTAGAGTACCAGTCACAAAGATGCTTTTACCGAAGGACCAATTTACCGGATGTCTATACGGCTTTGACATTATTATACACATTAGTTCGTTACAATATTTATGTTAAATTTGTTGATAAATTTAATAAAATTTAATAAAATTTTTATAAAATGTTTAGAAATTTTTATATATATTTAATTCTTCTACATGCATTACTATTACAAAAAATATTTCATTTGTGTTAAAACTTTTAATAGAAATTTTCAGTGTGAAAGATGCTTAAGATCGGGCCAACGTAGGATAAGATTGGTGGCCGAACAAGGGGAGATGAGGAAGGGCGAAAGGATGAGGCCAGTTGAGGTTATTCGCCGATGTTGTGGTAGCCACAGTTCCAAGGTCGCTAAGATTACGACGAGGACGTGATCGCTGGGCCAATCAAAAATACACACTATTACGTTATGCTATTTTTTAAAAAATATTTCATACATTATTTTTAGATGACATTTTATTCATACATGCTTTAAGAACTATGTATACAATGAGAATATGAAAGTGATGAACGTTTTCTTGCTTCAACAGTGACATAATTCAAAAAATTTGTTTTCCAGAAAAGGAAAAAAATTATTTTTCAACTTGACAGAAAATTATTGATTAATCAAATAATATCAGTAAAAAGAGTACATTCTTAACATCAAATATTCAATTCTTAAAAAAAAATTCTTTTTGAGTTGTAACGATTTATAAAATTTACTTCTGATGATTGATAGAATAATGTTTAACTCATTCATGATAATAACTTAAAAAACTTAAAAATCATGTTTTTTAAGTTATATTGTTTTTGAAACGAAAGAGTCATATAACTTTATCCAGTTAATTTATTAAACAAATAAAATGCTTTATTAAATACAAAAAATTGTCATTTTAATTTTGAAGTTCCCCTAATGTATCTTATATAACCTAATTCATATAATATCACATAAATAATACAAATAATACATAGAGAAATGCATGGGATTTCTACCGTTAGAAATTCTTCTAATACTGTATAAATTATAGTATTATATAGCTACAAATTTTTCTATAAAATAAATAGTATATAAGATTTAGTAATTACGCGAGATTTTCTTTTTAACGTATCGAAATTATGTAGACTGTAGAGAATTTCTCACATCAGATATTGCATGATAATGTTCGAGCTATGTTCTGCGAGCAGCAGGTATCGTGTTACTTAAAAATCACTTAACACGACGTAGGTACAAGTCTGAAATATTTGCATATACCGCGCCAAACGTGCCTCCAAACTCGTCTTTTTTCATCTTCGGCTGTGAGGGCCGGAATTGCGACCGGATGCGCGCGGACAACGCCGATTTAATGATCTAATATTATCGTTGACAGTTTGGAAGAGAGAAGAAGAGGGAAAGATGAAATTAGCATAACTGGCCAAGAAAGATGAAAACAAAAGTGGTAAATCGCGTCGCATTGAGAATCGACCGCGCGTTGCGGTGTCGTGTAGCAAATAAGCTTCGTTATCTTGCGAGATCTCGCATTGAATATCGTATCTCTTCTTAATTGGTGAGACAAACAAGGCCGAAGAGATTCTCGTATCTCGGCATGAAATTTCTTGCCTTTAGCCGCGGATCATTACGGCGAAAGCTCGACGATTAATTATTCTTTTTGAAAATGTACCGCCCTGCTATACCAATTCTCGCACTATTATTTATTCCACTACATATGTGAAAGAATTTACTGAAATATAAAGACTTACTAAAAAAATAATATATATATATATATATATATATATATATATTCCATGACGATAGTTTCTTTCATATTCCCTTCATGCATTATGTTAATATTTTTCATTTAAAATATTTAAGTAGAAAATATATTTACTAAATCATATATACCAAGAGTTAAACAATTTTGAAAAATTTTGCGCTCAGTAAAATTTTCACTCAGGAAGGAAAAGACCCAAGAGGCTCGTCAGAGATAACAAATAAGATCATCCTTAAGATAGACTTAAAGTATGCAATTTCTAAAACATGCATGTAACTTGCATCATTTCCTCTCGAAGACATGACGAATCGCGTGTGTGCATGCACGCGAGAAATCCCCGATAACATAATAGCAGTAAGTAAATGATAATGACAAGAGGTAATTCCTATCATACTGTTACAGACGAAGCCACACTTAACTGGAGTACACACGACTTAATTGTATGCATCTCGGTCTAATACATGCAAATATCTCTCTTGTAATTATGCGTGTGAGAGCCGACGCCGCGGCATCGGATGCATCCCGCATGGTGTCGATCATTAGCCTTCATAAAAGTCCATAGCGCTCGAATTGCGCTCGATTGCCGCCTGATTTACTAGCGTAAATACTGGCTTACATCCGATAATCGTAAAATGCCGAAGAGGGCGGTTGACTTCTTCGGATGCAAGATGAATAAGATTTAAGCGCGCCCACGCGTCTTCTTTCCTTTATAAGAGCGCTTCTATCCCACTGGATGTCACCTTCGGTTCACATAAGCGTTAAAGTACCGTAAACTTTAAAGGCGAAAAGTATTCAACGGCATAGAAAAAGGCAGGAGACAGCAGCATGACTTTCTCTTCCGCCTGGTGTTAAGTACTGCACTGACCGCGACGGAACAAATGTCGTATATGTACTGTCACCAGGTGGTTCTCCTAGTATCGTAGAAGCTTTATACACAATTTTACATCGCCATGGCACTGTCCACGTGTGGAATCTTAGCGGTTTTGCAAAACGATAGCTTGAGCTAGAGCAAGTCCTGAGCTGTTAGTTCAGCTAGAACAAGTTAAGCTGGAACTATACTCATGGACGTAATTTAAGAGAAGGATTTAAAGGATAACTCTCTCCCCAACAAACATTTCTTTATTTCTTCATTTTTAATTATAAAAAATACAACTTTACCTTCTTTTTCGTCTCATTTATTATACCCCTTTTTCTTTTTATTTAATTTTATTTTAATACTATATTTTTCATAATATACTTAGCAATTAGTTTCCCATACAGAAGATATTTCTATGCTTTTTTTCTGAATTTTTAAAATGTTATTTTCTAGAAAAATTATCATGAATATGCATAAATTTATTAATGCAAAAATTATTGTTTATGTAACAAGAAAATTGATATAAACGCTCTGTTACAAATAATTTAATGTTTTATACTAAATTAAAATAAATGTTAACTATATATATTAAAAAATACTATAATTCCAATATAGTATGATTTTCGGTGATCATTTTTAAAGTGTAACTAAAATCTACTTTAGCAATCCTCTTAGAAATTTGTTAGCGTTAAGTCTGTCTATAAGCTCATGGTCTAATTTTCAGACTTCTCTTGAGCGCAATATACACCGTTGTTGCAGAGAATAGTTGTTAAAGCGAAGAATACCTACAGCAATTACACATAATAGCATGAGATTATGTAAAATCATTTCAATACCTTTATGAAATGTTGTATACTCCTTAGTAATTATGCATGCATTATAGTGTAATTTAATTTCGTAATTTACTGCGTCATTGTTCTTGCGCACTTACAACAGAGCCTAAAATATGTACACACGCAAGTGTAAAGAGTGTCCAGGATACAGAGTGTAAAAGGATAGTAACAAATGCGAATTTTGTGTCGCTTTCACTTCAATTTAGGGGCAATTATAATTCATCAATGTCAAACATACATAATATTAATATTTGCACAAAAAGACAAGTTTTACCGAGTTTTATACAGCCGTATTTAAACCTCTGCAGTTCGAGAGAACGATTCAATAATACCTGGAATATATCGTTAATTTAACAGGCGCAAACGGCGGCGCGTTCATGGAATTCTACGGAAACGTGGGTTAACTTTGTGATCCTTTGTGACATTAACAAATTAACTAAAAGAAGAATTGCTGATAAATGACAAAACATTTCTAGGAACTAACGACAAAGTCCTTGCTATACGTTGTGTCACATACTTTTAAAATCTCTAGATATCGATAAGTGATTAATAAGATTTAAAAACAGTGATATTTAATGTGACGAAGTACATTTTACATAAAGTTTTTTAAAAAAAAGGAGGCCCGTAAAAGTTAACCAGTGTCTATTACTACTTTCAATACTACTGGTAATGTTAATTTATTATTCTTCTAATCTGATGTAATTATAATTTTGTGTTATTATTCCTGATATTATAGTTGACTTTTTACAAGAAATTTATCCTGCGCGTTATCTTCAATACTACTGGTATTAATTTATTATTTCTTCGATCTGATGTGATTTCAGTGTTATTATTCCCGATATTATAAACAACTTTTAATAATAAATTTATAACGTATAGAACTGATAAATGTTAACAACTAGCAATGACAAATCATCAAGACAAAAATCGGCATCTCTATTCTAACTTATAATTTAACATGCGCAAATGAAACGCATCCCATAAGAAAATTACCATTTCACAAAAACGTTCAATTTTCCGCAATCGTATTTATCTCTGTTATATTTCGCAGATAAAACCTTGCTTGTCGCAAAATATATCACAAACTAAGTTCATAACAATGCGTACTTTCCGGATACGAAATGTCCTGCTTCACCCTCAGTCTTGGACGAGTCTATGCAATCGATCACGGAGCGGTGAAAGAGTCGAACGAAAGAGGCTACGCGCACAATTCTCCATCGACCTTGGGAGTTCGCTCTTTCTCTCCTAAATCCATCCGTTCCGCTCGCGGACGTACAGCGTGACATGCGGCGTGAATCCTCGCGCCCGCCGACACTTGTAAACGCGAGTTTAAGAGCGGCGCGAGACGGAGTCGAGAGAAAGAGAGACACCGTCGCGTCGTCGGGAACAAAGTGGCCGCAATGTTCGCGGTCTAACGGCCGCGTTGGTTACCGGTTTGTCGCACGAGAATGCCTACTGTGAGTCACGAACACACGTGCACGTTGCGCGTCGTGTGCATCGCGCGTGCATCGGCGGCTGGAGTCGAGGCGGATCGCCCACGCACGCGACAGCGAGTCGAGCGTGCAGGCGCGAAATGCGGCCTCTAATCGATGCGTGCATGCGTGCATGCGTGCGTGCGTCCGTCGAGCCGCGAAAGATCGATCATCGTGATTATCGGCGCGACACGGCGACGGTAGGATCGCCAACGGCGAAGCGCGTGTATTCCCTTCCCGGGGCTGAAAATAGGGTTGAGATTAAAATAAACGATGCTGTTCGGGAACACTGCGTCATTATTTTTGCAATTCGCAAAATACATCGAGATATTCCATTAAAATCTATTAAAACATAGAAATTGCAATTACTTGTCGTGTTAGATATCAAAGCAGGAATGTAACTCTATTGAGTTAAATAATATTTTGTTATTTTTAACTTTATTTCAAATTACTTAACTTTATTTAACTTTATTACATTTATCAAAATGTAAGTCAATCTGTTTCTGTGATTCATTTGAAAACAAATCATTCATGTACACGTAAGTAATAATAAATTCAATCAAATTTAATATATTTTCTTGAAGTAAAATTGTTTAATCTCATTGATTTAATTAAATTAACGATATGTTAGAGGAGGAATGATCTATAAATTAAAAATAATTCAAATTATAATAATTTACAACAGTATGTGCATGAATATATTATATATTAGTGATTATATATTTAAAAAATCAGATATTGTATTACGCAAGTTATTATTTCAGACATATAAAGTATTATTTTTAAAGTTAGTGTTTATACTGCTTGAATACCTTTCACTAAGAGAGCTTTAACAATACCTACAGTTATAAATTAAGCTTATATTAAACAGTAACCTCACAAGGCAGAAAATTATCATTTTCTGTTTTATTTGAAATTATTGCTTAGATCGAATTACTGTTTACGATCGTCTTAACGTCGGCAAGCATTATTATTACTTCTGGTTAATATAACAATTATATTACATGTGTACTGTGACAGATTCGCAATAAATACTTCTATATCGACTTAGGTGGAATAGTATCTTATATATTTAATATTTATGAGCGTAGAGCGCTACTTATCACGCTCTGGGTGCATCTTTCTCTTCTCTTTCTCTCATCTGGAGTCTCGTACCTCGTAGAATATCGCGGAAGCCTATCGCGATCAGCGTTGCATCCGTCGAGCCAAGCGTGACTCGTAATGAAAGTTTGCAATTAGCGTCCTATGGTGCTCCAAGGAGTCATGGATAATAAGGAGCCCGACCTGACTAACCATTTGTTAAGATCTTTTAAATAACAGCTTGCGTGTAGCTCGAGGTGAGACAGGTCGGTGTAATGTTACCACGCATATTTATCATAAATAAAATCTACACAAGCAAACGAAACAACGAAACTTCTGCGTTCATCCCACTTGATCCCGGTAATTGATAAGAAAATTTCTATCGACATTCTTTTACTACTTTATAAAATTTTTACTTAATTATCACCGAAAATGCTATCATTCAAAATTATACTTTAATAATAAATTAATAGAAAAATAAAACATTATATAATATAAGATAATATAATATAAGAATAGTAGAATATGAAAATATAATATTCCAGAACGAATAAGTTATTTAAGAATCCTTTCGCAGCATGAAGCAGTGTCAGAATGGGACGCAGCCAACAGACAGATTACAAAACAATTTAATACGATTAGACTGTCTGACGGGCATTTTGGGTGCGGCACTGTCAGTCCGCTGTCAAATTTCCGTGTCAGTACTTTACAAGGGCAAGTCAAGGCGATCCATTACCATCGGCCAGTTCCAACTG
The DNA here is from genome assembly GCF_000143395.1 of Atta cephalotes. Classification (NCBI taxonomy): domain Eukaryota; kingdom Metazoa; phylum Arthropoda; class Insecta; order Hymenoptera; family Formicidae; genus Atta; species Atta cephalotes. The sequence goes on along the minus strand of NW_012130081.1, from coordinate 997,165 downwards.
TTTGATTTATTCACACGATATTTTGCATTTATTTTCCTTCTAGCATTTGTTTTTCTTCCTTTGCATCGACATTTGTCGCAAAACAATTATTGGCTGTTGTCAGCAGTTATCTACTGTTTTATTTCATCTTTGGAAATAGTATTATTTATTGTTCTTGCTAATTTTGCAACGAATTTAATAAAGAGATCAATTACAGTTCAGTTTCAATATGTGATCGCGGTCCTCAGCACACGAAAAGAGAAATCAATACTGTAATATATTTCCAGTTTATTTTTCTTAGAAGTTAAACTGAATGAAAGAGATATATCAGCAAAAAGAACTATTTATAAATAGCATTTATAGTGTGATTACTGTACTATGAATGGAGTTTATGAATTACATAAATTATATGAATTACATGAAACTTACTCGAAAAAATATTTTTCTTTTTATATTATTTTTATTATATCTTTTTATGTTTTTAAATCAATAAAATTTCTTATTTTATATCTAGATTTTAATTTATTTTTTTTCCTCTTATATTAGAATATATGTTGCTCTTATATTTCTTCAATTATTTAGAATATATGTTGTCTCTACAGTGAGAAAAAATTATTAACTTTATTAAATTTAGTTCGTAGTAATTATTTAGTTCAAGTATTTCTATATTAAGTTAAATGTGAGCCATGTCAATATGTTATTTCTTTGAATTAACAAATATTTGCTTGCTCATGACTGCTGTATTTAATTGAATCAAGTAATATTTTTTTGAAATAACGACTTTTTTTTTAGTGTACGTTTTTTTCAATATTGCACTATTAGTTCAAAACCG
>NW_012130081.1:965646-996334 GCF_000143395.1 Atta cephalotes | reverse complement strand
GTGTGTGTGTGTGTCGTGTGTCGTGTGTGTGTCGTGTAGTCGTCGTGTGTGTGTGTGTGTGTGTGTGTGTGTCGTGTGTCGTGTGTCGTGTGTCGTGTGTGCGTGTCGTGTGTGTGTGTGTGTGTGTGTGTGTGTGTGTGTGTATGTATCCGCAGTATAGAGTCCAGGTTCCTTAAGTCCAAATGATCGTGCGGATCATCCCTGAGAATCCATTCTGAGGATATAATTTCTATATCAATCAACCTCGAGAATATGATAATAAATAAGTATAACAAAATTAAATAAAATGTGAAAGTCATTTCAAAACAAATAACTGAATCCTTTCATCGCACAATTACATGTACAACACAGATATATAATTTCTTGGTTCTATAATCATTTTACAGTGTAATATGACCTCTTTTTGAGAACTAGTATTGAAGAAGAAAACCTTAAAAAACCTAAGAAGTTATTTTGAACTGAAGTTATCGGCAAAGTTCCTGAAACGATCCGGAAAACGGAAAAGCTCTCACTGGACGTTTCTCCTCGTTTAATCGTTTAACGACCGGCAGACGTCTCTGCAGAAAAGTTAACTGCGGGTTCAAAACAAAAAGGTCCGAACTGCTTAAAGGTGATCAATAAAATGCGAGAATGGTTGACAGTAAGTGATTCAATATTCGTTTTTTCAATAACGACTATAGTTATAGTAGCATAATTGTAGATCTCATTAAAATGGAAAAAAAAAGTTTGCTGCATGGAGGACCAAATATGGTTTTCGAGAATTATATTTGTCATTATTCTTTGAACTTTCTTTGTGTTCGACTAAGAAACTAATCTTTCGAAAAGAATTTATTTAAAATTAATAATAAACACATCAAGATAAGAAATATGTAAAAAGTGAAAAAGAAATGAGTTGGGTCGGTCACATGTTTGACGCCGAAGAAAAAGGAACGCCATGGAATCACGGGCGTATTTTCTCTTTCGTCGTGCCGGACCGCGCGATTCGATGCCCTGAAGTGTTAATAATGCTAATGCATTGACCTCGAGTGGAGCGTACTGGCGAGGCACATCAATATTCATTAGCATGGCTCGTCGTGCGCGCCGAATAATTGCGTTCAGACCGACCATCGTGTAACCCACAAACCTACAATACGCACGAACATGCCGTTGCTTTTTACACGCGTAACATAATGTGCGAGCCCGTGTCTTCGACTGTTAAAAGGATTCCCTTTTACCATCGTGCGTATTTACACATCTGCGACATTTCCGTTCTTTGTCCCGAGGTATCGTGACGCCTGATTAATAATGAATGTCAGATACTTGAGTGAAGCTCCACAATACTCGTATCAATAAAACCCAATCGCGAATACATTAGCCATAGCGAGACTCGTAAATCCATGCAATGAAATGACTTTGTCGAGATTGTGTGACATTGTCCAAATATGATGGAAACAATCGATAATTCAAATTGAACAGCTTGGAAACTTTCGAGAGTTATTGAGTATTAAAACGAGTATAACATTTTTGTGTTCGAAAGATGATACAATTTTTAATAAATGAAAAACTGGGTATATATATATATATATATGTATATATATATATATATATGTTTTACTCGTAAATTTCACTAAGAGTTCTCAATAATTTTAATTAAAAATTTATATAAATATGGATTTTATAATAAACAAAAGAGTATTCCAAAATTGTCGTTATATAATAATTATTTTTAATAATTATTTTTAATAAATATAATTTTGTTATTCCCTCGATAAATATATAATTGTCTGAAAAACAAACAGCTTTAGTCGTCATTAAGAAATATATAATTGTTTGAAAAACAAGAAGTTTAATCATTACCAAGAAATCATTAACTATACGATCTCTTGGCCGAATTACACGTTCATTCATTCCAGAAGATCAAATTAACAAAGACAACATTATCAAAGGAGACAGGTTAATACTTTGGTCACATTACAATTACGAAACCGGCTTGACTCACAGGAATGAGGCTTTAAAGCGCCAAAGAAGCGCCGAAATCGCTCGATACGCCCACTCCACGCCGCCTTCGTTATAATTTATTCTGCGATCGTAATTATCTTTCTTCTTGACAACCTCGCCGTGACGCGAATCTCAAAATTCCATAGTCCGGTTTTCGAGGCGAGACACCTCGCTGTCGAGCGTGGCGAATCAATTTTATGCAAGTCGTTTATGAGCTTCTTACGAGCGAGGACGATTTCAACACGAAAAGAAAGAAAGAAAGAAAGAAAAAGGGAGGGAAAAGAGAGAGAGAGAGAGAGGCGTGCTGGTAATCTAGAGTTAACTCGGCAAAAACTGCCAAGTTTATAGTGGTTCCTGGTTTCATTCACAGAAACGAGAAACTATATTGCGAACTGGGAATTCGGATGAAATACTAAGAGATTTTACAGCTGTGCGTTACTTCTCCGTTTAAACTACGAATAATCGTTTGTACACAAATGAGAATTTGTCTTCCAACTACATATATCACACTCTAGAGTATTTGCAGCTTTAAATATATAATTTTGAAATTATCTTAAGTCGAAAAGCGCAAACATATATCAAACTTATCTGTAAATAATTATTATATTTGTTCATGTATCTTTATGTATATATGTATAAATTCCTCCTATTGTATATATTTACATATACATATTACAATTACAATTATATTTGGTATATTAAAAGCTTAAAAATAATCATTAGAAATTAATTTCATAAGTGGTAAAAGAAAACTTTTTGCAGCTAAAAACTAATGAAGAGGGAGAGGATAGAGCCGAGCTAAAGTCTTTTCTGCAACTTTTTCACTTTCCTTGCGCATGCTTTTTGTGGTTGACCGACCGGTGCGCTCGACTTTCCCGGCGTTTCCCATTTCCTCGCTCGAGGCATCCGACTTTCGCGTATTACAGAATGTAACTCAGGAAAGTCTGACTGTTTGCGAAACTCTGTCCTTTCCACAACAGCCGCAAAATCCTGCGGCAGCAAACGCTCATGGAATTTAGAACGACCGCTTACGTCACGCGATTAACAGAAAGATCACGATGACGTAGACACTAAATTCGGTAAGGGTCCTCTTGGCGAGGGAATGATTATTAGAGGTCGTAAAACTGGTTTTTCGAAATCGCCCTGGCGCCGGGCAACGCCGGCTCGCTTGCATTCGCGTATTTAATTCACGACATTGTGCCGTACCGTAATCTGTCAGACACGCTCGGTTTCATTCAATATTTCATTTCTTCGTTGTCGCAAATAACACTGGCGTCGTAACGAATACGAATGCGGGGTATATATGCTTGTTACATACGTAATAGCTACAGCTCTTTATCCCTCGCAAACTACGTGTTACAATTAACTGCGCACGTTCGCAGCATTATAATTAATTGCAGAGTGTGCATCAATGAAATATGAATATATTTTAATCAGGCTTAATTCTAATTAATATTAAACTTATCAACTACAAAATAATGATCTCTTTTTGTCTATCGATCGTCTCTGATTTTTTTTATGTAATTATGTGTAAGATCTATGATTATATAATTATTTAAAATTAGAAAAGTATGCAAGTATATTTAGATATTAGAATAAAATATTAGTCAAAAGTATAGCTCCTGATTTAATAATTTGTCTTGATTTATATTATCTGCAAACTGGCTGCTAATAATAAATTTTGTTTCTTTACTTCAAACGCGACACAACTTAAAAAGTAATTTCCAAGTTATTACCATGAATGAATTAAGCAAACATTATCCTTCTATCAATCATCAAAAGGGAACTTCATAAAAAATCGTTACAACTTAAAAAGTAATAAAAAGAAAGATTTTTTTTGGATGAAACGAAAATAACAAAAATAAAATTTAATCATGTTAGAAATATATTCTTTTTGCAGATATTATTTGATTAGATAATAATTTTCTGTCAAATTGATAAATTTTTCTCCTTTTTAGGAAATTTAATTTTTTAGTTACTTAAGTTACTTTTGAAATAAGGGGACGATATACCAAAACAATTCCGTATATAATAGTCGTTTAATTCATGATACGCATGTTTGTACAACGCATGTTTGTACTCAAGATGCACATTTCTACGACGCGATTCTTGGAAAGACTATTTCGGCACGTTTGTGAATTTTAGGAGTCGACCTTGGCGAGGCGCGACGTCTTGCGTTCTTGAAGCTTTTTTCGAAAAAAAAAAAAAAAGGAAGAGTCTACGTAACTGCTGCTGCGGTCAACTAAGTGGACGATTGCGAGAAAATGAGAAGCGAGTGAAAAGTTCGCCGGATAAAGGAGGACACTCATCGCTCCCAGATGAATGGATCCGCCTCCATTCCCGGTGATTTGCGCTTCACCTCATTTGCATGCCAATTAATTGGCTACAATTACTGGAGAATTTATGACGCCGTGGATGTTCCTGTCACCATAATCCTCGTCGAGGCACACCCTTTCCCATCTCGTCGAGTATTGCCGATAAAAAATTATTGGCATGATACCCTTCGGTGACGGCTTGTACCTAATTTGTTCAACAAGGTGAGAAACTTGGGAGAAATTATATCTTTTTCATATTCTCTCTGCGACAGAACTTTTCCCGTCTTTAAGCAACGATAGAAATTTATACCGCTAGTTCATGATATAAATGTATATATAAGTACAATTTGCATCGTTTGATTAATTATTAAGAGATCTACTTTCCTTTCATCTTCGTTATTAAAGTTTAAATATTGTTTAAAGTTCATTGGATCTTTTCCCATTAAATTTCTTATTACTTTACTTTATCTCGCTAAAGTTATCTTGCTTTCAAACACTCTCGATTTTCTCGATTCATTCTTCGGCGCTAGTTATACATAATTAATGTTCACCAATTCTGTATTTTACTCAGAAATTAAGTATTATCTTTAATTATTAGTAGCAGAAAGCTGAGCGGGTAGGACTAGAACAGTCCCCAATGTAATTTAGATCTAAAAATTCCTTCATTACTCTTCGCTTTTTACGAGATTAAGCAGTCAATTGTAGTCCTGCACTGTGTATTAAACTTAAGACTGCTCAATCTTTAAATAAGTATCTGTATAGATCTTTAAGATCTACGTCGTTTCTCATTGCTCACACTCATCTTCGCATTTAACAGTCCAAGGCCAGGTTTCACTTGTTATTCATGTTACTCATTGAAACAAATTGCCATTTACAATAGACATAAGAAGATCCAATACTATTTTAGCACAGAGGCTCTCAATATTTTCGCCAGTTTTGTGACGAAAAGTCTCTGTTGCGCTAGTTTATTAGTTTATATTAATAAGATAAATATTATTTTTTAAATTATTTTAAAAATATATTATATATTGAAAAAAAATTGATCTTTTAGAATTTTTTTCTTACTCTTTATTCAATTCTTCTTCATCAAATGTTTGAGCATAAAACTTATTTCAGAACTATATTAAAATTAAATTCAAATGTTTGGCGAAGCACTTAGATACATGACGTAAAATAAACTATCGAGAATCAATACATTTAACACAATGGTCAAACATAGTTTTCTTCGTTGTCGAAGAAGATAAGATTCGTGAGATATCCGGTCAGTAACGAAAGCAGAACTATCGATTTATTTGCAAAGTCAAGATAATGATATGGTAATCAATGCCACTTTTCATTTTTGCCATTATGTGCGCATATGAGCAAAGAGTTCATCTCCTTTTTTTTCTCATAGCTGGCACGTCGCCAAGGATACTTTATCGAAGTTCTATCTGCTCTCGTGCACAATGCGTATTCGACAAATGAAAATTCCAATACTAGAGTTCAATACTAAAGAGATCCGGAATGGAACGTTCGCATTCAGTTCGCGTAATTTTGTCACTTTCTAATTTTGCGAGCAAGATTGAAATTGGAGAATATAACGTCGTAGAACTAAGTTAAAAGAAAACCCAGCGTCGCATGCAAAAGCGGCATTCTTCGACGCGCAAACAGTACCGTACCTGTCACGAGTCGTTATCTAATCGAGCATGAGCCTTATCGCTTCCCCCTCTCATACTGTTTCTTATTCAAACATGACCTCCCTAGAATTGCGAGTCGCTACATAAAAATTACATTCAGTCTCACTACACTATGTTTCTGGTCTCGCAGAGCAGCACGATGTAAAATACACGTTCGTGATATACGCGATAGTAGTCACGCACGAGATTCTCATTCGATGTACATTTTGCTCCAGAAGTATCAAGATCACCTTCATACCACTGAAGACAATGGCGATATATCAATTCTCGTTTATCGTCTTCATAGATCCGAGAGATAAACAAACAACTCGAGAGATTGCATGTTATCAATGCTTTTCTCTGGTAGGTGATAATTAATACTTGTGATTAAATTGCAATAATGTTTATGCTAAATATTGCTGCAAAACGTATATATTTCATACGCTTGACATTAATATCAATTGTAAGCAATGTAATAAAAAATAAAATAACAAAGTAGAATATCGTAAAACCTATTTGCTATTCTTGCAATAATATAACTGTAAAACTATATTTGTGGCAAGTTGAAAAATCATGTATATAAATTTTCATTACTTGTAACTAACTTCAGTCGTGAAATTAAAGAACAAAAAGTTACTGAATTGAGAATACATATTGAAAGTTAAACAAAGAATCTCCTCGCAGCTTTCCGATGTTCAATCCTTCGCAATTTCACAATCTTATCACCAAATAAATCCAAGTAATTTCTTCTATTCGGATTGCTCTAAATATTTCCTTCGCAATTTCAGACACTATTGACGCTGAGAATTCACGTCGCTATTTCGCTAGGTGAGATCGTAATGCTTCTCACGCAACGCACGACAGCTTGGAGCACTTGAAACCTAAACTGAACTGCTTTCCGCCGCATGCAGTTCTTCTGTCTGGCGTTGAGCAATAATCGTGGCAGAAACCGGGCCTTGCATCCCGCGTAAACGTCGCGAGTGCATCCCAGCCGTCGTCGAAGAGAGACGTCAGGAATTTCTCTTCCTCGCTAGAGCTATATACATACATACGCACGCCGCACGGCGAATTTAGAACGCAACAAGAAGAAATCGCGACGGGTGATACGGGGAAGGAAGGTGCGGGTCGAAGACAGAGAAATCGAAGGAAGAAGGAACGCCATTTTGATACATAACAGACATTTGCCCTGCCAGAGCATTTGCACGTCTAACGGCAACGCCGAGAAGAATTTGCATGTCACAGATATGAAAAAGATATGATATAACGTTTCCTCGGATATTCTGATGTAAATGCAAATTTGCTATTTATTTGGAAAATCTTGTTCCTTGTGGATTTTATCGCAGTGAAATATTGCTCAAATATTTCAATATAATATAATGTTATTAATACGCTTCAGAGTTGCCACAAAGTTGCTATAACATTTCTCTAATTTCCAGCAAAATTTTCATGATTTTTCCTAGTACTTTTAATAATATTTTGAAATTCTTTATATTTTCATCATGATTTAGAAATCAAATATTTTGTTAAGAGAATAATTTAAATGACTATTACTGTTGGTGACACCGCTTGCATTTAATTGTCAAATTGATACTTCAAAATTGTGTAGGTGCAATGTACGCATGTTAAATCTTTTTTACAGCCAAGAATTTTAATTTTCCAGAAAATTTTGTAAAATTCTCTTTTCCTTGATTTCCATTTTCCTGGCCATTTTCAATTTCTCTAATTTCCAATTTTGCGGCAACCCTGCACTTTTATATTTGTAACAATAATAGGTAACTTAATTTCGATCTCGAAAAAAATAAATATTTGAATTTAAATACGATGAATGACAATAAATTCATTTTACGTATTTAATTTTTCTAGAGTATTCAACAATTAAAAACACTTTAAAAATTATATATGCACATGTAATGTATAATATAAATATAATAATATAAATACAAATAAAATAGAAGTACAATGAAAAAAATAATATTACATCAACAGCAGTATTTTAATTGAAAAAATAATTTTACTGATCCAAAAAAAATATTAATGAAACAAAAGAAAACATGATATATTAATTTCATTAATAATGTTATTGAATTAACAAAATTATTTTCAATTAAAATAATGCTGTTGACGTAACATAATTTTTGTTCTACAATCGATCTCATTATATTGGAACCGATTCTAATAAAATCCGTAACTTTTCATGTATTATTCAAGTATTTAACGTACATTTATTTAAGTGGCAATCTTGAAATATGTGTTTATACAATACCTCATACAACGACACATCGCAATTACCACTAGTCTTATCAATTGTAATCGCACATCAGTACAAGGATCAACATCAAAGTTGACGCGTTGAGAACTTGAACATCAAAGAAAATCTACGAGCACTATATGGATGTATTCTCTCTTTGGAGGCTGTTAAGAACCTTCAAGGATTACCTTGAGTGAGGCGGGATTAATCCGCGATTCGAGATCGTCAGTCAAGAATGGAACGGACACCGTGATTTAAATATCTAAAGCACATATCGTGGCGAAAGAAGACATACGATGGAAGAGGGGACAAAAAAAATAAGGCGGCAAGACGTACAACGAAAGAAGTAAGAGGGAAAGAAACCGTACGCAGTTCGAGTACCTCATTGGTGGAGCCGTGACCGTTCATCTTGCCGTCACCTCTGGTATCCCATTACCGGTCTGCGGCGAAACACTCCGAGGATCGTTCACCTCCCTGCATTGGTTCTCGAAAATGGCGCATCTCTCGTCCTTGGCACGCGCGCGCGTTTTCGCGAGGACTCTCGATTTTCGAATGTATACGCCAAGGTCGCCGTTAACATCGAGGTCGACGACCCTCGGCGAAGATTTGCATCGATCCGAGGGGTAACAAGAGATCGATCGCAACGACGACCGGTTACTCGACGCAGGCGACTTATCTCCTTTACGAGCAGAAGAATGTGGAGTGGCCGAGGAACCGTTGTCTCGAGTACTGTCCGCGATCCCTCTCAACAGCATTCACCGCGAATCTTTGTACCGTTCGATATACCGATCGATCAATACGGACCACTCGTCAAAAAGTGCACTTGTGCACCAGACGATACGCTCAGAATTTACATCCAATAAATCGTTATCTTTGATCGTCACTGATTTATGACACATTCACATTGCTCCGGCAATTAGAAGAATTGCAAACAAATCTCTCATCGATAACTTATCAATGAATCGTTCACGTGAGATTGTTTCAAAGGCGAGCCTTGGTGGGCTCGCTTAGGTGGGAATTTTCGGAGCCGGTTTCTCGCCGGTCGTGTGCCGGTCTCATCATAAGACCGAAACGAAGTGAGAACCACGCTACTCCGGCGAACCGATCTTTCCCACGTCCTTCGCGTCGGAGCGCTCTTCGCGGACTGGAGACTTGGAGTTGGAGAGCGCCGCGGCGCGCCGCGCCGCGCGTGCACGCCGCACAGAGCCCATCGCTATCGCCGCAGGTAGACACCCCACCAAATACGCCGCTTGAAAATTCGTTGCCGCAAGTTAATAACCCGTTCTCGTGTACACGATGTTGCGGCATGCGCGGGCGGCTCTGTGTTAACATGTCGATCTCATAAAACATGCCGAAGAAAGTTTTTAAGCCTTCGACACCGACAATCCGGAAATGACATTTTTGAAGATACTCAACTTAGACTTTGTATACTTTTTTTTTAATTTATCTACATGACTTAACTTAATTTATAAATAAAACATTTTTTGAACGTTCTAAATGAGAAAAATTTACGTGCATTTGTTTTTCGAGAAGAAGAAAATAATTTTACGTGTAAAGCAAATATATTTGGATAATATTCTATGTAGAGATCTCGCATTGTTTAAAAATTATTCTATATAGGAACAAAGGATATGGTTCGCTTAGCGTTATAAATGTTTCGAAGAATTTGATTGACCAACCGGAAGAAAGAATTGACCACAAAATACTTCGAAACATTTGTGGCATCAAGTAAATTATAGCGATAAAATATTTTGCAAACAATATAACTTTTATCTGAATCATCAGTGTTTACTGATTCAAAAGATATTTTTATTAAAAACTATCTTATGTAAAAAATTCCAAAGAATTATTTTCTTTAATATTTTTTAAACGCATTTTTAGATATAGTTAGAACACATATTTTATTGGAAAACATTTACAACGCTGAATTTACATTGAAACTGAATTAAGCTTTGTAGTTTTTAAGTTTAAATAAATAAATAAAAAAAAATATTGCTCTCTACGTCTCCAGATCTCTCTCGATGCAGTTCCTTTTAGTCTATCTAATCGATCTCGAATGCCGATCGTAACCGTTATCAGTCATTAATCTGTTCGCGCAACACACGACACGGCGTAGCGAATGTCACGACGCGAGACGCTGCGACATTTTTTTTGCATCTCGCTCGTTGCCAATCGCCGTTCGATTCTCAATCGATCGGTCCAATCATCACGGACTCGGCGGAATCCCGTTACAACCCTCGCACGCGATCGCATCGCATTTTCCCTTCCGCGATCCGAAAACGTGCGGTCGATACACGTTTGGATGATGCATGTGCGTGCATCGGGATCACGACTCGGAATAATTCGCGTACAACGACGAGGACAGAATGTCACGATCGTTTAACTTAACGCGTCCCGCATATAATTCGTTGTTTACGCTGAATCATAATAATTGCCCTTTCGTCGAACGCGTGATTACGCTAATTATACGTCGCGTCGCGGCGACCGTACGAGTGGAGATGTCAGATGAAGCATTTTATGCGTGCAAGCGGTTAAAGTTCACATACCATTAAATGATTAACTCGGGTTGGCTTTTCCTCGCAGCAAAAAAATTGTATTTTATTCTACGGTAACTATCGAAACATAACGGAAAAAAATATTTAATAAATGAGCCTATAATTTTGAGAATAACTTTTGATGTTGCTATCAAATAATGAAATTATTAAAAATTAATGAGGAGAGAATTTTTTTTACTACTTTTTATAATCCATCCTCATTATATATTGTAGGGACTGATTGCCCGTAATTTCCTGAATTCACTTAACCAATAACATCTCTCAAAGTGTCTAGCGGAGAATCATAGCTGCTTCTCAATGCGGAAAGGTTCAGCTTCAAAGGGCAAATCGATCTTACCGCAAAGCCGATAATCCGGCATCCCCGTCAAAGTAAACGAACATCATACACAGGCGTCTTACCAAGAACGATCCTTCTTCCTTCCCTCCCTCCTACCCCCCATACATCCCTTTTCATGTGCTTCTACCCTGCGGAGATCTTCCGTGACCTCACGTACGGTTATGCGAACCAGCCCTCCACCTCCCTCGCCAAGTTTTCCCCGATCAAGTGCGACTAGCATTACGTTATACCTGGTCTCACACTCTCATAGGAGAATCTCGGGTTAATATCAGTGCAGCTGCAGCTCTATCGCTGTACTACCGTGCGCGCCAAGGTACAAGGCCTAGGGGTCAACGAGGGGGGGGGGGGAGGGGAAATGCCGGGATGTCGTGGAGAAGGGGCATTGCCTACGACATTGCCTACCATCTGGTTTCCCCGGTTCTTGCCGCCTGTTTACAATCCTGGAAGCTCGGACCGGGTACACACCGCTGGTACCGCCAGGTATGGTAGCTATCGCCAGTTTGGTACTTGACGCGGTTTACAATGTTGAATTGGACGATGCTCCACGCCGGAGAAAAGCCTCAGTAAAGTTTAGAGCACTAAAAGGGCTTGCCTACAGAGAACGTCAACTGGCTACTAGTTCATCGACGGAGTGGAGAACAAGGACGGATTTCAGGTTACGGATGATGATGCCTCGATTATTCGTACAAGCCTTCCAATTTCAATATACTTTATTGGAATCTCCCAAGCAAATCCTCGAGAATCTGACGATTATTACATTATTCAACAAAGGGATTGTATGGAACATATACTGTATTATTAATTATCTGCTATCGTTTAGAAAACTTGGTGTATTGCTACATTTTGGAATTATTGGTAGGATCTTGGGATCATAGTAGACCCTTTGATTAAAATCTGAATTCCTAATGTAATGAAAATTTTTTCCTTTCTTAAGGATTTAAAATCGTTTAATCTTACAGTTCGTGTACTTCAAAATACGATAAAAATAATCAATTTTCAATTGGCCACAGATAAGAACGCTCTTATTTGAAAGTGAGCTAGAAATCTCGGACGCGAGAAATCTTGATATATCGAAAGAATGTACGGGATGTGAGGATCATCAAGGATGACTTCGTATGCAAGCGAAGTAGCCTGGAGGTATGCGGAGATTTCGGGATCGATAAAAAAAAGGGAGAGTACTGGGCGAGTGGAGAAAAAGGTGGTTCGCACAGGGACGTGGCGAGAATCGTATGACCTTCGATCTCGGAGGAAATCTCTGGTTCTCCATATCCGACGGATGATGTCGTTCGTTAGTTCGTTCCATCGGCCAGCGACTCTCAACTCGCTCTATCTAGAATTCCAGGAGGAGCGGCCGAGTTACGATGATATCAATACCTACTCGCGAGAGATACACCCGCAAGGGAGGAGCCATATCTCTCGCGATACCATTGTGATGTACCAACGTCTACTCTACGAGTACACTGTCTGCTAAAAGTTCCAAGAGATCGCTAGAGAAAATTACGATTTAAATTGTAATCCTCTAAACTCAAAATAAATCATGAAGATCCAATTGCGTCAATGTTATTTTAACTTTAAACGAAACTTAAAACATACACACACACACACACACACACTCTCTCTCTCTCTCAGCCGAGAGAGAGAGAGAGAGAGAGAAAGAGGAAAGTTTGAAAGTCTCACTTAAAGTCAAAATAACGTTGGACTTAAGATAATTGAAATGTCGGTTCCGGAGTTCAAAGTCAATGAACATCGTAAAGTACCTATTAATAGCTGTTTGATATTTTATCACCAGCCAATCATTGTACTAACTTAAATTTCCTTTGGTTTATTGACATTTTCCAGCCATTACATTTCTTATTCTTGTAACTGAAGTATGAAGAGCATGACATCGAGCAATATGCTGAATATATTCAACATATTGCTTCAGCACGTGATCATTATTTACACCGCTACCATAATCCGCGGCGATTAGGCGCGCTTATTTGCGATGGAACAGAAAATCAGAGTTGCCTTAAACGGTGATTTCAAACTACCCTGAAATATAAACACCGTTCGTCTGAAATAAGAGCTTTCTCACACCAAACGAATGCGTTCAATATGACGTGCTCGTTACTTTCAGCTACATCGCTATTGCACCCTGGGCCGGAGGAGATAAAACCGCCGGGCCGGAATTCCATGTGTGTCACGTTTGCGCCGTGCGTTTTGAAATTCGAAACAGGTCTCGCTTCCTTCCAGGAGTTATATTGGCCCAGGGGCAAAACCGCGGCTCATCTCTTCATGGTATTGTTGCTTTTATCAACCTCTTTTCCTTCTCCGCGATATGATGTAATTTGCTATACGCGTCTTCGAGATTCTCGAACATGCGAAATATTCACTGCGTCTCTCGTCACCTTGAACTTAAGACACCATGTATACCGATAGAAGACTTCACGCGTGTCGGTATAAACTTCATATGAGGTATCGTACTTCTAACAAAGTAACGAGTGTGCATGTTTACACCAATGGTGTAGAATAGTGCCATTGCATCATTTGATATCGTATTATGTCACAATGTGCTGTCGCCGTGAAATTTAATTAATTGGCTTTTGAAATTACACATTAATACAGTTCTGGAATTAATGTGAAATTAACACTCAAAATTCAAATTAATTATGAAATTATTAGAGCAATTTATGTAATTGAATACTTATGTATTTATTAAATAAAGTTTTTACATTTATTAATTATTTATTAGGTGTAATAACTCTCGTTCATTGTCTTTGTTTTTGCGATCGTTTGCTCAAATCTTTCTTATTTCTCTCTATAACTATCACGAACCTCTATAGCGGATATGATGTAGTATTTTTATGACGCGGTCAGCAGGCAATTATGCGTTTTTCATCAAGAGAAGAGCAATGACGCTCGTCTGCCGCTGGTAAGCGTAATGAGTCCGCGTTACTAATGATCGTAGGTTTGTAATCACGTCGAAGGACCGGATGCCGCTGGATCCGCCGATCAATTGACGATACTTATGACGACCTTGGCAATTATTATGAATCCGTTTATAGCTCTCTGCCATTTTTCCAGAGTGCACAAAATATCATTTGATCGTTATCGTTAATTTCGCAGTAAACTTTGAGCAGGTAATAGCGAGTGTTTTGGAGCAGCATGATATTTTGACGTCGAAGAACACCTTATATATTCAACACAATTCTCATAATAAGCTCGTTACATCAGTTACAAATGTATCCTCATTAAAATAATTTTTTACATTAAAGTTTTTAGGACGTTTTGATAGATCAATTTGCATTATTAACACATTTCATGCTGCCTCAATTTTAAACTGACTTCTATCGGTAATTATGTTTGTTTATTATAATTGCTTAAAAAAAGGAATTTCATAATGATTAAAAACTCCAAATTACATTGTTCAAACAAAAAGCAACTTTTTTTCTCTTCAAAGTGCTATAATATCCTGAATATTTTATTACACTAAACAATATCTTTAACAGAATTTGCGTAGCACATCAGGATTTTTAGATTTGAGGTAATAGTATATTGGAACAGGTTTTAATCACTTCATCCTACTAAAAATCCTAATATCCTCAAATTCTCTGATATTCATATTCAGTACAAAAATCTTTAGGCTATATACTATGACATTTTGTAAAGGAAAAAAGTAATTTTTTGTTAAACTGTGTAATCATATATCCACATACGATCATTTATTTTATGCTTACGTTTTTTTTTATAAACTAAATATCAAAAGACCTAGACAGAAAGTCTAGCGCGGATCACGCGACATGGATTCGTAATAATAAATTTTATCCTACAGATTGTCAATTATATATAAATTAAAATGAATGTTTAAACCCAAAATACCTAAACCACACGAGCGTGATTTCCTGGCGGAAATAATGTTAATAACGTTTAGCTTTTTGTTAGCCTATGAGGGTAACCGCGCGCCCTCGCGTTATACGATCTGACAACATTCGCATGAGCCAAGGATTACGCTTCCTGAACGCTTATCCACCGTTATCTTAAGGTAACGACAGGATTAATCTGCCCTTTCCGGCAAAGAGTGCGGCAACAAAGCGGAACGACCGCACCCGCTGGTTTTACCGGAGGAAGTCGTGCTCTTCTGCCTGCACTCGGCATGCACCTCTCGTGTCTGACGCACGTTCCTCTCCATGTCCGGCAACGTTCATCCACTCGTCGACACTCACAAGAGTCAGACCTGATACAAGCGCGTGCTGGAGACGCGCATACGGGTACATTCGGCTCTTCTCATGAGCGAGCGTGACATAGGAGTACTTGGAGATACGAGAAAGGTAAGGAAAAGTAAGGCTCGTGCCCTGCCCGTCCGGTGACTGAACCCACACAGCATTTCACGTAAGGAGCTCACACGCACATACCAGTATATATACATGAAACCGGCGTACATACACGCCCGCCTGGTCGAGACATCAGAGTGAAGAACCGTTCGGAAAATCAAGAATCTCATCAGTTAAGATATCGACGTACATTTTGGATTAAAGCGTACGACGGAGGTTTAACTCCGCCACTACTGATGAAAAATGATGGAAGCTAATCACTAATCCGCGCTATTTTGTTATCGACCCCTAGGCCGTGAGAAAGATGATTATTACTGCGAAAGAAGGAGGTACTGCGAAATTATGTGACGTTAACAGAGATATTAAATCTCTTGATGCTTGTTATAGCTTTCTTATTATCGCTAGCTTTCTATTATCTTAGATACTTACAGAGACTTAAGGCTCCTAACCATTCATCACGAACCTTTAGATTGATGTCATTAGAAGCGAGAAAATACATAAGGAAAATTTTTGCAAAATATGTTAAAATAAAAATATTTTTCATAAAAAAAATTTGCATTTGATAGAGTATACTCATAAAATACTTCAACTCTTCTTTTATTTCGGAATGAAATAAAATCATATTTCAATTAATCTCAATTTAACAGCCATCATATATAGTTTGTTTTGTTTCCTAGTTAAACATAATTCAGTTTTAAATATATGATTATTTATAAATTATCGGAATACAAAAATAATTTTCGATATATTTTACAAATCTATTTTAACAATTGTAAATATGGTTTTATTAAAAAGTATATTTTAATATAATTTGCAAGAATTTTCTTTATAAAAAAATTACAAAATAGTTAGCTTTATAAGTACTTATAAGTTTTTTATTTATATTCTTTAGAGCCTAATTTCATTCTTAATTTTCTTTATGTATTTTTATCGCTTTTGACGTCACAATATGGCACAGTGTATACAGGAATCTTTATATATATATAAATGTAGATTATGTTATTAACAATATAAATAAAATTACATTATAATATCCCTTTGTAAATTATATAACACAGAAATAAATAAATTACATATAAATTAAATATACAATTTTACATACTAAAATCACAATGTTTCTTGTTTATGCGTAACAAAAATCGAAAATAGATGCACATAATCGTTATCAATTTGAGTCTCGGCTCAACGCATCTTCCAAAGGGTTTGTTTAAGTACCAGGAAGTATCGCAGTTCAGGAGGAGAGGGGCTCATGGTGTACGTGGAAGTATGATCTTTGCTCCAGTCTGTCATAAACCTTCCAAGAAGGAGCGTCTTGATTACAAATGTCGTGCTTAGGAGAAGTGACATATTCATGACAGACTAATCGTCGCGTTTGCATTTGTGGAACGCTCGCTCGTATTTGTCACGCTGGAGAAACCGAACACAACTATATAAAAGAATACCCATAAATAAGATTACGTACCTTGTCCTCACATGTCTTGTGGCAGATGTACTTGCACACTGAAAAAAAAAAATGTAAATAGGTAACACAATGATTATAGAATATAGATTTTTCAGTCTTAATTTTTATTCGATATTAATTTTTACAGATAAATTTAAGTTTAGTTAGTTTTTTATAGATGGATTTACGTTGTAAGATTTATACTTAAATAAATTTTAATTAGACGATAAGTAACTTTGTTTTATTTGATCATTAGCGCACGTTGCAAGTCATTAAAACCATCATTATTGTAAGCATTATGATCGCTTCTTCAATCTACGCGGCATGTTAACTTACAATCATGCTAATTGCCTACTAGCAAATACAGCTGCGATCAGCCCGACCCAGCTTTCACGCGCGTACACAAACGTGCGTATGATCGAGAGTGCATCTACATTAATCGTAGTAATCATCTCGTGTAATCTAGAGCAGGGTAATGAAACATAATACCAGTAATAACGCTAATAATAATAATAAAAAGAAAAATGTAGAGTTTCATCCCTACAGCGATTTTGTTTTGAACCGGCACTCTCAGAAGCTTCCGTATCAACGATTGATTCGAAAATACTACCGACGAGAGTCAGCTGTTACCCACTTCTTCATTGCCCTGAAGGGAATGATGTTATCGACTCACCTCTGCAGCAGGAAGCTTGCTTGATCACCGCCTGGTGGCACAAATGACATGGTCGTGGTTTGCGCAATTGCTTGGTGCGGAACACGTGACATTGGGGTTCAAAGTCACTCTGAAACACAGCAAAAGAAGACTCCAATTATTGCGGTGATCATTTTGGCTGATTAAAAAAGAAAGCATCATTGACCAACGCCATTTCATGCTTTTTGCGACCGACTTTTTTGTCGACGTCGATCAATTAGTCGCAAGAACCTTCTCAAGCGATTAACCTCGTTAAGACACGGTATTATAAATGAGGAGTCTGTTTAACAGAGGTGGTACTTGAAGAGGAAACGCCTCCTACTTGAAACGAGGTCACAGATTTCAAATCTTGACTCCATTTCTGAACACATTATCATGATGAAGTATTTATAAGCATAATTATTAGATTGTACAACCAATATCAATGTTGAAACATAAATTTATCTATCATCTTTTTTATCTAACATAACATTTATATTAATTCTTAATATTTATAAAATCTTAGTGTATCAAATTAAATATCTGAAAATAAATGATTTTATTAGTCTGTTTATTATTCTACTCAATACTAGGAAAATTTATCACTTTAGATTGACCTCAGTGTAAAAGAAGAAATAAAAAGATTTTTTAACATCAAAAAAATTCAAATAAATTTATGAAACCATAATTATAATCGACATAACGAACTTTTCGTAAAATAAAAAATCAGAATGCAGTGCGCGTTTGCAATACTGCCGGCGCGTAACGAGCTCTTACAATTAATCACATAACAAACCAAGGATCAGCTCCACTTAATCACTGCTCCGAGAATCTCTACCGCGCGCGTTTTGCGGCAATTATAATCATTCTCATGTGTGGCTTTTCTGCGGCCGCAGATGGGAGAAGGCTTTCGAGCGTACGGTGCATAAATTGAGAAAACAGAACAGGCATTCATTAGGCTCGCGTTTATCCCCGGATACGCTGCCGGCGAAACATTCTATGACTCCAGTACGACAGTCAACCTGTTAACAGTACTTAAGCCGATGCGCAGCACTCTATCGGGGGAGGCACAGTTCGCGAAGTTATGCGCAAATAAGCGCTCGAGGCGCATTGCATCTTCCGTGAAGAAGCGTGGCCTCCGATTACGAACACGCGATGCACGTGGTCCTCTTTTTCGAGAAACATCCCATCTTTTCACCCACGTTCGATCGAATCCCCGCGGAGGAAAACGCGAATTTGAATACGAATTACGGTGCTGGCGAGTCGCGCTCCATGAAGCACGAATGAGCAATTGCATGCAGATTGTTCGAAAATCTATATAGGAATGTGTTCTCTTAAAGCAAGAATATTCTACTGGATAGTACACATTTAAGTATACGTTACGTACTTTTTAACAAAATAAAAAATTATGAAAAATTACAGATTTTTAAATTGTATTTGAAAGTAATGCAAAAAAATTGGCAGTGATTTAAATTCCCTAAAAAATGGATGGGCCAATGGACATCCATTGAACATCCTAAGGAGATATCAATGACATGGACACTCATTGGATATTCAAAAGACGCTCTTTTCGGATGGACATCAAATGGGCGTCTAATGCACAATATCTATATATTCATTCTTATACAAAAAGTATAAATTTCTAAATTATATAAATTTCCGAACATTTTTAAAGCAATGAAGATCCAGCTTCGACCGGGCATTTTAAATTTCTAATATTGATTGTGTTTCTCACATGTATGATCTAAAATAAAGATTCTTAATATTGTTTATAAATTTTCACTTTCACTTTTTGTAGAAGCTATACATCTGATATATCTTTAAAATACATAATGTTTTAAAAAAGATTTCGTAATAAATTCATTATTTATTTAAAGAAACATTATTATTTAAAAAAAGTCATATTTCACAAAAATAATAGAAAAGAAGATTTCAAACTAAATAGAACAGAACGCATCGCAATATACGAACACTGCTTCGTTATGGAAAGGCTCGCGAATGCCTGTACTTACGCACACGCATGTTTTTTCTTTGACACAAACATTTAGCGGGTTTAATCATCACAAGACATATGTGTAGAGTAGCAATAAAACGGCTTTAACGAGTTGATTAAGACATAAGAAAAACACATTGTTTGAAAAACAGAGAGATCCTTGAATATATAAAATTCACACGGTCGTCGTTAATGTGTTAATTTCATTATATATGACAAATTTTTTTTACTAATCTCGATTGGCAACGGATGCGTTGTTGTGAATTACAAAGTATCACGTTATTACCACCATGCAATATTTTATAATTATCATTTTTATTATTAGCATCGTGAAACACGCTAGAAACACGCGTTTCTCTCTGCATTGTTTTTCGTCGAGTGGTCGCAAAATTTCATCATGAACACGGCGTTTGTCGAAATTATTCCTCGACTGATTTATTCCCATGTAGTAATTCATTGTGCACGCACTTTTCGTCGACATAAAAATAATTTTCACAAAGCCAGTAAATGTCACACACTCTTTGGAATAAATATAAATTTTTTGAAAATTATATATTGCTTTTAAACACAATGACTTTATTATATACTATTTTTATATATGACTTATATTGTTTTTTATTATTTGATATATTAATATGCCATTGGTATTAATATACCAATATTAAGATAGAATACATTTATTATATTTTAAGCCATTATAAAACAAAAAAATTAATAATATTTAATTAGATTAAAATGAGATAATCTATTATTATTATATGTAAGAATTTGTCAAAAAGACTGGAAGAGACTTAATTTTTTATATTGCAAATTAATAATTCTAGCAATATTTCCAACAGTGCGCCTTTCTCTAAGTTCTCAAATGTAAAATGCATATTCAACAAATATATTGTATTATATTATATAGAAAAACAATAATTATGATCATATTAATTACCAATTGTGACTATTATGCAAAACACTCTGTTTTTAATGATTATTGTAATTCGAACACAGTGGAGTCAAGATAAAACGGTTATTTAATACCAATGATCAGTGGCGGTTGTCTTCTAGCAGTAATTTAACCCTCTTAATGATAGCATATTTAATTTGCCAACTAATTACCGGATATATTCATACGCTTCCTGGGAATATCGTAAGAAAAGAAAAAAAGGACGATGTAACAATATCCGTTGCTGTTGAATTTTGTAATGCTTATGCACATATCTTGCTAACTAATCGCCGGATTCATTAGTATCCCAGGACCTGTGACTTCGTTAAAATGAAGTACCGTCATTGCTCATACGGGGTCTAATTGATCTTTAATCTTCGCAAATTGGAAGGGATCGATGGGATCTAGCGAACTTCGTGACTTTGTCCGTCTTTTAAAACTCTATGACTTCTACGTCTTTTAAAATTCCTTCAAGAAGATTTTATCTTCCATCATATGCTCCTTTCTCATCGTCACAATCTTATTCTTAGGAAACTTAAATAACTTTAATTTTATTCTTTAAATAATCAGAGACTGTATTTTTAATGTTTATTTTGCTACGTTATATTAATTTATTTTACTCAATTTATTTTACTCGTTTTATAGCAAAATTTAAATGAAAGAGTTATAAAGAGTTATAAAGAGACTTATAAAGTTAACTGATATTTCTGTAAACAATTGAAGTTTTCGATTAGTTTAATCGGATATTTGCTTTCCGTTCATTCTGCTCATGACTTTAATTATGTAAGCACAAGTAGCTTTACTTCACTCAATAAAATTCATATGGTCAAACAAATCCGCAATTTAAATGCATACATGTAGATATTCTATAATCAAGATAAGTGTTTTCTTTTGTGATACACAAAAACGTAATATGCATAAATAAAACGAGAGATTTTATTTAACGAGCGAATTGATTTAGGATCGCATCACGAATAACCTACCGCGAATGGATAACTATATCTCATAATAGATTCAGTGGATCGTGCGATATATCATGTAACGTGTAATTTCAACATTGCGCACGTTCAATGAGCGCAATACGTATATAACATTGTGCGGTCTAGTGTAATTCGTGATAAATGTATACGACGGGGCCAGTCGTTTTAATGAATTCGAAACGAGCCAAAGTTGCGGTTCCAAACCTGTTGTTTCTATAAATTCAGAGAGCTATTACAATCTAACAATAAATTCTAGTTAGTAGTGCCATTTCAATAGTGATACAATTGAATGAATAAAACTTTTTGCATTCATAACTGATTTATTAGAAGTTGAAAATTTTATATAAGCATGTAGCATTTTTCCATAATAACATATGAAAAAAAATTAAATTAACTTAAATTAACTAGTTAGAAAATGAATTAAATAGTTAGAAATATCAATATTGTCAATATTGAAAGTAGGAAAATCTAATAAATTCTACGCGTGTAATTTATGTAACTTCTGTTATTTAAAAGTATGTTATTTAAAAATATTATTGTGCATATAAATTTATAGCAAGGAATTTTCAAATTTTTAACTATATATTTTAATGTAAAAAAAAGCAATAATTTCTTATATCGACCACGGTAAATACGTCAATTTACTAAATCAACATTATCAAAAATATATCTTTGAGTCTCTTGTTTATTCGTTATTATTATCTCGAATTATGATGTCAGAACCGAGAATATATAAATTCTCTCAAAATTCTTGTAAAACATATTAATATGAAAATATGTTTCAATAAAATAACTCATAATCAAAAAAAAATATTTTTCTTTAAATATAACTCGTTTATTATATGTTTTCTCACTTATCATAATCTGAGATAGTAGTAGGAAGCGAGCAGAAACGTATAATAAATGGATTATGTATTAATTAATATATATAATGATTTTGTTTCACAGAAAGATATAAAATAAAATCAAATCATGTGTATAAATCTTTAAGAATTCTTTGAAGAAATTTTAAAATACATCTTTTTAATTAATTTGCTTCTTACAATGATCGTTTGTTCTCTTACAACTCATAATTCTCTATGTGAAAAGTTTGAACTGTTTGAAGAGTTCTACAGTTTTTTTTAATGATGCCAGAACCTTAATCTAGAATCTATTTACGGATTTTACGTCATCCTACGGAGCTTATGCAGAAAGTTAAATGCTCACGTGGAGAGTTCAAAGCTCGAGCAAGCGATTCAAGTGGCATCAAGTGCACTTTCTTTGTCGCGATATCGCATAGGCTTCAAGCAACGCAAGTTCATTCGAAAGAAAACGAAGAGGAAGAAACGAAGGGGAAGCAAACGAGAGCTCGAACAGAGCTGGCTTTGTCGGATCGCGTTCGCGCTTGCGAATCGGAATACTTCGACTTGCATTAACCGCGAAGAAAAGATGAGAACTCGCGTCCTTCCCCTCTATCTCTCCCACTCTTTCGAGATTCAGAACCTTTTACTTCTCCGATTTTATCCTCATGTCGAATCTAGTGGGTGGGCGATATGCAGAAGATACTGACGCATATTATTATTAGAGTGGCAGATAACTGTAGACATTCTCTAATTTTTCTCTCATTGGAATATATAGCCATTTTATCTCTTTTATGAAGTCTGTGTTCATTGATGGCAAACATATTTCTAACAGAAAGTATATATACACATATTGATATGAAGCATGAAAGGAAATCTCTTCATTCAAAGCTGAGAAGACAGAATAATACATGTACTATACGCAGAACAAACACGAAGCATGCGCCATTAATCAACCACGACGACAATTCGCGTTGGTCTAAGCAATCGTCATTTGATCATACTTGTTCAGCCGTCGCTCGACTGATCGCGCTGACAAACGGTTCGCCAAGGTGGTCACCCCGTGTCGGCGAGGATGCAACAGCTAGGAAAAAAAAAACCGAACAACCAATCGGGTCCAGAAACGAGGCTACGCTCGCAACGACAAGATCTCCGCTCGCATGGCGGCTCGCGCATAACAAACGCCTTGTATTGCCGTTGGCACGCAATCGCACGACCGTGTCTTCGCTGAAGCTTAATTCCTCGAAAGTATCTCTCCGCGATCGCGTCACTACGGAAACGGCGCGTGTAATGGAGAACGACGGCGTGAAGATGAAGAAATTAAAGAATGAGGAGATGGATCTGCTAGAGCGAGCAAATTGCTCTGCTTGAATCCTAAATGTACTAGCATACTACCTAAAGTACTCTCGTGTATTTTTGTTTCTCAGTACATGATGTTATCTGTATTTACATATAGCTTATCTTTACATGCATTCTCAGTAAACACCAAGTAACAGTAACATACATCAATATTATAATTTCCTACTCAATAATATAACTGTTACATACAACATGTATTACATTACATCTATACTGTTGAGCGAGAAATTACAACGTTGATATAATGTTACTGTTACTTAATGTCTACCGGATTGTTACTTAATCCTAGAATGCTATCGCTATTCATACGTAAATTTTATGTTACAAACAAATAAGCCACTCGTAATTAATATAACGTAAGTTTTTTCATACATTTTACACTTTTTTTGGCAAAATATTTATATAATCTAGAATTTATAAATACAGATCTAATTAATTTGAAAAGAATAAGCACGCTGTCAAATTTAATCTTGAAATGATATGGAGTAATTTAATTGTATGTGTATGTGTCTCTTTAAAACACTTAATAATAAATAAAAATAAAACATAAAAATAATGACAACAAATTGTTTAATAATTGAAATTACGCTCTCTGTTATGATATTGATCACCAGGGGGTCCAAACTGAAATATAAATTATATATAATTTTTTTTAAATTTGTCTTGCTTTTAGTATGGCAGATTGCTCATAACGACCACTGAAGGCATTTAGCACTGACTTCACTAATTTGTGTACAAAATTTGTGTATAAAATTTATTTATCGATAGCATTTTACGATACACTTTATAAATAAAATTAGTAATATTTTATATCATGATACAATTTCAAGTTAAATTATTTAATTATATCGAAAATCAAAATTAATTCGTGTTGCAAGAAAATGAAGATTACTTATCTGAAGTGTGTGTTATATAAAGATGGTACTTCCTGTAATCGCTGCGAACGAAGGAAATAACTTTCAAGATGAGCGCAACTAATGCATCGCAAGCACTTACGGCTTAACAAATTGCGGGAGCGTGCGGAGAGATGGTCAGAAAAGAATCCAGGATCCGTGCTCGCGGAGCGTGGCGATTTTATATCTGATGGCGCACTCGTGTCCTGTGAAGCTTCACGAGGTGTGGCGCCGCGCGCTCTGCAATGGCGCGTGATGATGGCAATCGCTGGGACAGGAGGAAACTTACGGATAGCAATTCATGTTTAATAATATTCTCATCAAGGCCTCGGTGTTAATTAATTAATAATTAATAATTTATATTTTATTTCCATTTATTAGGTAAAATGTCAATTCCAAGAGATGTAGAAGTTACTTAATTAAGTCATCAATTTAGATTTGTTTATTTGCCAGAAAACTCGTTTAAACATAACTTATGCATGCTTCAGATTAAACGATTAAAACCGTTAGTTGAAACTGGTATTATTGGTAAAACTAGAATATTATAATTTATCAGTTACACGATCGTGTCGGCGCGTGATCTTTTTGTTTTTATATTACTTTTGTAGTATGTGTTGTTCAGCGCCGATAACATATTCTCGATCGTAACTTTGCCTTTGAGCAGAACTCTCAAAGTCGCCGTACGACCATTGGCATTCCGAACGCGACATTGCTCGCGTAATAAAAAAAAGAACAATGGAAGAAAAGAAGAGGAAGGGATCGAGAATAAAGATTCGGACAGCATAACAATGGGAGTAGAGAAGCAGAGATATAACGAAAGGATAAATAAATCTTTCGGTATCCAAGAGCGAGAAAGAGATTAAAAAGAGAAAGAGAAAGAAAGAGATAATACGATGCATCTCTAGGAATCACTGCACCTTGTTAATTCTCACTAGAAGAACTAAAATATGCAAAATTTGAAAAAAAAAGTCAATATCTTGCATATCTACTTTCTAATTTTTTATTTTGGTTGCTAATTTTGTTATTTCACTAATTTAAAAAATTCAATCAAAATGTTTTATTTATCTTAACATTTCATTTTATAAAATCATAACAATTTTCAATTATAGTATATTTTGATAATATCTATAAAAATCCCCACATAAAGTCAAGTTTCTTTCAAAATATGCTTCAGTTACGCCACTGAAGTACAATTTTGCCACCTCGATAGCTTCGAACTGCCATATCGCAATTTCACTGTGGTTGAATCCTCGATGACATCGAAAATACGGCGGGCGAATGGAGAGAACAAGAACGAAGGTCGTGGAATGAAGATTAAGAAAGGAGTGGGCATGGCCGCGTGATTGGTAATCCCTTCGGCCGGTAAATCCGGCATGGAAATGGAACAAAATACGCATTCGAAAAACTATATTCGTTATTCATCGGGTGTGCGTGAGTTCACGCGGGACGATGCGCGTTAGACCCGCGCGATCACGTGCCAATATAAATTCCATTTATGGCTCAGTTGTTCAGTATTTGGGCTTGGGTATTGAGTTTCAAAGCGAATTTCGTGTTACGAGTTTTTGTTCGCCCAACAAAAGGTTTGTTGGGTGCTGACGAGACTGTTGTCGAAGTCAACATAAAGAAATTCTGCTCTGGATTATATTCTTTAAGTACGATTGAGTAACTTTATTATAATTTATTTTCTACATTTAATACAATTTTAGAATGTTAATTTTTTATCGATTAAATATTTAATAATTTTCTTGGTTTAATTTTTTAAATAATTTTTTAAATAAACAAATAATTTAAATAAATTAGCCATATGATTAATTGTGCAAATTGTACAGAGTGACAAAAAATTTTGTTTGCTACAAAATTTTGTGTTTTTCAAATTATTAATAGTGTATATTTACAATAAAAAGAATAAATTCTTCACTTTAAAAAATAGTGGTGTTTATGTATAATTCTTATTGTGTTGATATTAACATTAATATCAATATAATATGAATTTAATAATTAATTTAAGTTTTAAATCCACATCATGTGTTAATATTAACACTAGAGGATGGAAATCTATATTATGTTGATGTTAATATTAATCAACAATGAGAATTATATAAACCGCATGGATGTTAAATCCACATCAGAGTCAAATTTAGATCGATATTTTTTAGAGTGTGGTTAATTATATCTCATTAAATAATAATTAATATTGATTTAATAATCACAAAACTTAGCCTTTCTTGTCATCTTGTACAATATTACATAATTAATCATATAGTTAATTTAATTTAATTATTTGTGTTAAAAAGTAATTTGAAAAGACCAAATTAAGGAAATTATTAAAATTTTTCCTACTCACTTTTCTTCAAAACATAAAGAAAATTAAATTAATCTTAAACTTAAATTTAGATGAGTTTCCTCAAGTTCCTTTTGCGAGAATAAATTACTGTGTCTTCAGATAAACTTCATTTCTTCTCACTACTACACGATCATACCTATTTATCTAATAGAATGCAAAATGTGAGTGCGCGCACACAATGAAACATAGTATTTTATTACAATACATTTCATCTTCATCTTTCGAGGCTCACGATTTTCGAGATGCAATCCGCGTGTCACGCGCAGAAGCGAAACCGAGACGCCGGTTATTGACAATGAACTTGGAGATACCGCTAAGGATAGACGAGAAGTATTTTTGCGGTGCATCCAGATTGCGTGGCTGATAAAGCGGCCTTGCAGTACTTGGCACACCGCACAGCGAGAGATTATATTGCACGTGCGCCGGACGTAGTGGCGATTCAACTGGCGAGGTAAAATGCGGCATGACGAACGGCCGCGACTGTATCTCGCGGCATGCCAACCGGTTCCTTTATGAAGAAAATTTCGCACAGAATCGCCCGGGATGTCCGTGAATTGAGGTACACGTGCGCCGATGATCGCGCTTGAGCTACCGCGAAGCTCGGCTGAACGCGGCAGGATAGATTACATTACATCTTCAAGAACGTTCTTCCGGGTTTTTAGCAAAAGCCGACATTTCCGCGCATCCGATGCTCAGCGCGATAATCGTAACTTTCTCATAAGTGGAATGCCTACTGCTTACATAAAAATAACATATGTAAGAGATTTTAGGTAAAATGTTTAGGTAAAATCTAATAAATATAAAATTTAATATAAGTCGGTGTTAGAAAGTTTAGTTACCTTAACAAGAATGTATATTTTGTATACCGCAAACTAAAGTTACTTTGTCAATTTTGTTCTACTGTTTAAATGTTATTAGAAGACGGGAAACTAACCAATAGTGTCATATAAACGATCACAGATTAATAAAAAAATGTGGTTGGGCAGGTTTTTGTTTGTTTTTCTCAAACCGCTTTATAATGAAATAGAAGTATGTATAATTTAGATATTATTTTATATATTATATTATTCTCTACATACAATATATAATTTTTTAATTAAATTTTTTTTCAACTTTTATACACTCTACAATAACAAAAGAGAAAAAAATGCAATAATTCTAGCTTGAATTCATGACTTTTCAATAAAGAAAGTTTTATAATGAAAGTACAATAACATATTTGCAAATGCACTGAATAATCCATTACTATTTCTACAATTCTTTCTTTTATCTATTTTTATATAAATAAAATGATAGAAAATGACTTATTATTATATTGGAAAAAAAGTCTGGTTATATTAATTAAAATTTTAATGAAAAATAGACAAATCAGAATTTTAATGAAAAATACATAAATCAGAATTTTATATAATTAAATCTTATTGTTAGTAGAGATAACCAGATATCTAATCTAATCATGATAATCGAAATTCTTATTGACATAATCAGAGTCTACCGATTTATTTTTAATTAGAAATTTTTCTCGGTGTATTTATTAGAAGAATTTATGTTAAAAAGAATTTATGCTAAAAATAAATAGAAGATGGGACGTATGCCAGATATTTAAGAGATGTTTCATATTTCGAATTAAACTTAATGAAGATATATACATATTTTTAGCTTATATATAGAATTAGAAATTAATTATTTCCGTTATAAGATATTAATACGTTCAAGATGGACTGAAACGCATAGCATTTTCTATTAAATATGATAAATGTGATAAATAATATGATAACATATTTCACGTATTGTCGTATTATCACTCGAACGTAGTTCTAATGAATTTGTTCCTTGTACCTTTTACTGATTCGTAATAAAAAATCGTATCAAATTGGCAAAAACAATTAATGTAGAAATTCTTGTATTAATGAATTTACGATATAAATCGATAATAATTATTCGGTGTCACTCATGCACGCGATAAATGTCGACTCGGCTTTTCTTATTTTTATCGTCTTAGCTAATCCTTTTCTCTCTCTCTATCGTGAGAGAACAAATCTGATATACACGTGTGTCTGCCATTTGTCAAGCACAGTCGTGCGAGGTTTTTGCGGCCCTATGACTGAATGAGACATGGGCCACTTGAGGAATCTCGCCACTCTTTTATGAGGCTTCGGCACATGTTCTTTTCTCAGAACACATGGTAATTTCAACTCATTCTTTGTCTTGACCGAAAACCATCGCCTTAACAAAGAAATGTAACTGTTTTTTAGATACCAAAAAAGAGAGATCAAAAAAGATAAAATAAAATATTTTATAAAAACTGATTTAAATTAAAATGATAAAAAATTCTTACAATTATTATAAATGTCATGTTAAATATAATGCCAAAATATTAATCTCAGATTATTTACTTATTCTGTATAACAGTAATTGTGTAAAAATAATTTTTTCACATTATAAATTTTAGAAAGTCATTTTATCAAATTTGTGCTTATAAAAAATAAAATTATGATATTTTATATTAAATGTAGCATATTCTTTTGTGTGCTGTAGGCTCCATCTGTGTCCTGACATATATAAAGCTTACATATGATAGCCATGTGTAAAGAACTAGGGAAGCTAGGCAATATCCGACTTCGATTTAAAATGGCTTGTATGATCTGTACTATAGCGGAAGATCAGTCATTTTTCAAGAACTATCTTATTGGACCATTCCGGATGGATAATAAGACAGTTCAATCCGGCGAAGGAAATCAGAACTAGCAGGATATCGGTGGTAATCCTTGCGCCATTTGTCATCGTTAGATAATGATTCGCGATAATTTTCGTAGTGAAAAGTCGCGCTAGTCGTATTGTCAGAATTTGTTTTCACGACTCGGAGAGTCTAAATATAGAATATGCTATTACGCGAATATACGGCGTAACACGTTAAAAATGAATCAGCAAAGCCGCTTTCAGAATTGACTCGCAGGAACATGTCACGAAAGGAATTTATCGTGGCGCCATTACAGGATGGCATTCTACGAACGTTCGTAAAATATCATCGAAATTTCATCAGGCACATATATACATACATTTTCATATGCGACAACATTCCCGATCACCACACAGTCGAATGTTGACCATAAAGGCGAAAGAACGCCGACCGCGGGTCGAAGACACACGTGTCGACCGTACGAAGCGTGTTATTACTAGGAAACATCATAATCCTATATTTTCAACGCGCAGATGGACATGCGTACATATGGGTGAAAGAGAGAAGTATAAATCTCTTCGGTCCCTTCGTTTCTATGACGCTTCCACTATGTGTTTGTGGAATTTATTCATAGAGTCGGCGGCCCGGCACGAACTAACTATTAACGTTCACGTGAAGCAGTTTCCTTTTGCTATATGTATTTTACGATTATTCTACGAGACATCAAAATGTTAAATTACCATAATTTAACACAAACAAGCAAAAAGCTTTGGTCAAAACTGGATTCTAGTGTCTAATAATCTTTCTGTATGGATTTATATACATATATTTTCTAGTTCATACAAATTGCCCATCGATTTTATTATATCTTAATTTCGTATTTTCGAATCTTATCGCTTTATAATTAAATAGAAATCGTTTTATTATATTGTGTTGTATATTATATTGTATTGTACATACACACATAATTTTTTTTATAAATAAACATATTCTTTTACTTTTAATAACGAATGGCAGAGAGAGAGAGAGAGAGAGAGAGAGAGAGAGAGAGAGAGAGAGAGACGACACTATACTACTTACTTAACCTTTTAAATTTAATAATTACGTACGTTCGTAGATAACGAAGAAAAGAAAACTAATAAGTAAAACTAACTAATAGTA
>NW_012130081.1:961401-965626 GCF_000143395.1 Atta cephalotes | reverse complement strand
GAGAGAGAGAGAGAGACCGCAATCATTCACCTTTAAATTTATAATGACTTCGTGATACAGAAAGAAACAATGAAAATACAATGACATATTTGTGAAGGCATTGAATCCAACTTACTGTTTCTACAGTCTTTTATATCAACACAATGGTAGAAAATAGTAGAAATGTACTCTTTGCCACCAGTTAAAGCGTATCGAAGCTTTTGCGACGAGTGTACTGCTTCAAGGGATATAGCTCTTGGCTATTACAGAGAAAAGGACATTTTACGATTCCACTCTCGTCGTTGGTTTCGTCTACCAAAAGAACGTGTTCCAGTTTTAACATAAAATGTTCAGCAAGTTCTTGGCAAACCACTCGACCGACTAGAAACAGCTGTTACTGACCGAAAGTTTTCGAAAGATTATAAAAAAATCGTATCGCCCATTGTCTTTAATTTGTACTTTATGATCAGAACGCGCGATTCGAGCATTATTTCGTAATGTACATTCGATGGATGTTCCTTTGACCATCAGTAAAGTATTGCGGAAGTAAAGTTTGACATTATTTAATGACATCGCAAATAAATATAAATTGAAAAAATTTTTAATTCTTAGTTAAAAAGAATAATCTTTTATTTAAAATACTATTTTCTATTTTGTGAATCTTAATATTACATATTGCGTGTGTTTTATATTTAATATTTTCAGTACAATTAGCATTATTATCTTTTTCAATCTTCTTATCTACAATATAATTAATCTGTTACTTAAAGATGAAACATCTTGCGTAACAACTTGTAATCCCGACACGCACCTGTCGGATTTAGAGTCAATGATGAAATACCTTCTCTCGAGTCATCCATGCCAGAAGCCTTCATACCTCGTTGGCATTCCAAAGAGGTATAAGGGCAGATAATGTCTACCAGATAATTTACGTAATCCTTCAATCGAGCGTTTCATTGTTCCGATAGCGGCAGTATATAAACAAATTAAACATATATTTAAAGCCTGATTTTTTTAATCAAGAGAAACTACAACGTCGACAAACACGCTTAAAATAGATCTAATCGATTTTAAATTATAGCGTAATTTTATATATTTTTAAATAAGATTATAACAAACAGCTTTTATGTATATCGTTCTCTTGCTACAAAAGTGATATAATTAAAAAAATTAAGTGTCTCAAAAAAGAAGAAAATTTATTTTATAATTTGATAGAAAATTATTAACTAATCAAATAATATCAGTAAACAAATATAATTTTAACATAATTATAAATATCATTTTTGTCGTTTTCATTTCACTCTAAAAAATCACTCTTTTTGAGTTTATAACAATCTTGACAATTTTTAAATAGAAAAATTATCCTTTTTTCAATTGAATCAATTTTAATGATTTTTAAAATGTTAAGATAGTCCACTTTTAATGATTAATAAGGTAACGTTTATTTATTTCATTTATATAACTTGAAAATCGTTTTCTGAATTATGTCGCTTTCGAAGTAAGAGAACGATAAATCCTATTAATATTTATGCACAGTTTTAATTATTGCTTATAAAGACAGAAAGAAGAAAAAAGTTCTCAGTCGAAGTCTTGCCTATAATTCAAGTGTAAAGTCAGACATATATTATATAAAGCTCATTGCTCATGTCACGGGGGTCAATTCCGGTTTCATGATCTTCTGCCATTATGCATATACGCGATGGATTCTGAACTTGAACGAGCTTAATTACTGCTGATCGCCGAGCGGCGCGATAATTGGAACGCTCCCGAAGCTAATTATGGAGAATGCACAAGCGAACGGATGCCGGATGGTTTATAATCCTGGCTATCTGTTTCTCGGATGGACACACATGCTTGTGCGATGCGTCACGCAATTCACAAACACGCAATATTCATTTAATTTGAGCGGCATGTTTTCATCGCACTAATTTCGGTGATTATGTCATGAATACAATCGTGGCGCCGCGATATGTAAGAACGACTCTTATCTTCTGGTCATCCATTTATTATCGTTGAGTTCAGCTCCGACAGTAAATGGTGGGTTATCATGGGTTACTTTGCGTTGTCGCTTTTTAACCTTCTTTGTAACGTTATTACGAGAGTTTCAATGGAAAACTCATTCATTGAAATGTTGGAGACATTTTAGGCTGCTTTATAACTTCTTCTAGTTATTAACACAATTATTAATTTAATAATAATATTTTTGAAATTTCCACGAGTATTTTCTTCAAAAAAAATTGTATGATTATCTCCATGTCTTGATACATAGTTAAATGCCAAATGTTTTGTGATTGCAGTTCACTTTTTCACCTCCCCCCCCCCCCCCCAGAGAAGCGACTAAATATCATGCTTTTTGAACTGATAAAGTGAATTACAATATTCACGAAACGTTGGCATTTAACGATGTATCAAGACAAAAATGGAAATAATAATCATAATTTATGTAAATCACATAACTTCGTTGAATTAATTAATTTATTTTAATATTTTCCTCTTTTATATGCTTATTTAATATATAATGTACCTAATTGTTTGTAAATGTTAAAATAAATATGTAATAGATGGCAATTTTGTCAATTTAGTTACATAAACAAGGAAACACAAACTATCTCATATGGTATTTTATTACATTTTGATTTGTGTCACAAGACATTGCTTCGTAAAACTTGGAGTCATTCATTATTAGAGCGACTTTTTCAGATTTCTAATCCGACCGGTTAACGGAAGAATTATTAACGTCGATTGCAAAAAACTCCCTTATATCTACGCAAAGTCTCTCTTGCGTACTTTCTCCGTTGTTTATCTTGGCAGAATAGAGCGGCGCGGTCGCTTAAAGCATTAGCGTCGGGCGGTTGACCCCAATAATTTAATGCATATTACTTCTAGTTTATGCATAACGTCTTGTTTAACAAAGATAAAGCGTTGGACTATAAGAGGGGACTGAAAGTAAAAAGAGCCTCTTACGAGTTGTTGCGGTTTTTTCATAAAATATGCATGATGCATGACATTCGCTTATGTTTTATAGCAATGTTAATTGTAAGCCTTTCCTATGTAGCCACGTGACTTGTGACAAACATCAAGTATTACATCAAGTAACTCTCTAGATTGAAATTTTATAGAGACACAACAGACGTACAAAACAGAACAAATCCATTACATAGAAGTCAGTTGTAAATTCACTCAAATTGATATATTAGCATCTGTGTTTATATTTGAAATATATTTATAAAATTTACATATAAAAATAAAAATGAAAAAAGACATTTTATAGATACACAAATAAAATCAATTATCAAAATTTCTATCCTTTATTATTTTGATGTGCTATTCTAATTATTGTTATCATCATTATATTGCAAATATCTATAAAAATAATGTAGCTTTAGGAAATAGATATGAGTTTGCATTTTAATCGTATCTACAATAATAACGTGCAGAATACTAAACATGAACAAATTAGACGCCGCGCGCCGATCGAGAATCAGATATAAAGTTACCTAGTCATGTGCGGAGCATTACCGCGCGAGTGGTTTGAGGATAAAATCCGATCGTCGTTGTAGCGTAGTCATACAACGTTTCATTGAAGCACGATGTGAAAATGCCGACGATGAGATTTCTAATTCCCGATTAGAAGTCGCCAGCGTCGTTCTTAATGATTTATCGTTAATTAAATCTACGCCATTCGATCTCTTTTCCTTTATGCACTTCGCATTGATCTCGAAACTATGTTGCGACTTTTTTTTTAATGATCAATTGAGTGATTTTTGATCGTTCAGAATGTATACACCATTTACAGAATATACCAGTTATTAATTTTATTCACGAATTCCTTTATTAATTTCAGATCAATATAGTATATATGTCATTAAAGAATTGTAAAAATAAAATATTGAATATTTAATCTATCAATATTAATTAAATGCAACTAATAACTGTCACCTTAGCTATAGTGGAAAAGAAATCTATCTGTTAAAGATAATTCTTAAGTGAATATCGATGACGCATAGATATTTTACATCATGACTATTGCGTAACTGTAACAACAAACAGCATATTTAATGTCAACCTTGAATATATTCATATATTACACCATAGAATATAAGGAGACTCATTTATCACATATCGTGTACATTCCTACAACAATCTGCAAAAGAAATTTTCCGTCTTTTAAAGAATATACTTTGACTTATTTTAATGATAAAGTAATTAAATTATATATATATATATATATATATATATATATATA
>NW_012130081.1:956876-961381 GCF_000143395.1 Atta cephalotes | reverse complement strand
AATTAATTATATATATATATATATATATATATATATATATATGACGTTTTTTTTTTCACTGAATTACAATCAATAAATATAAATAATAAGATAAAAATTCGAAACTACGATATAGCAAATTATATTACATAATTGTCTTCTAAATGTCTTAGGGAAATTTCTTATAATCATAAATCTTCCAGTTTTTTTGTGCGGCAAAAAGAATCAATTATCCGCAAGTAATCAATATCCCTGTAACAATCTACGACGCTCTCGAACGTTTCTATGCATGCAGGAAAACTCAGATAGTAACGGAATAAGGTTCTGGTGGGCGTGGAGACAGAAGACATATTTCCACGTTGATGGAATTATAGCGAGCATAACGGAATGAACGTATAACTTCCACAACAGCGGTGCGATGAGAACTTTCGAATCTAGATTTTTTTCTCTTAAGTCACCTTACCGTAGCAAACAATTTTTTACGAACTGTCAAGACTTTCATTACAGCATAGATATACTACATATACGAATATTGTAGACCAACGTCATAGAGAAATTTATATAACTAGAAAAAGTTATGAGATTATTGTATCAAAATTATTATGCACAAATTATTATGCAATTATCACTAAATAAATAAGTTATATAAAATTGTAAATTTTCAACTTGTGTTATATTAAAAAACTATGCTATGCAAATTTCTAATTATTTGAGATTGTTAAGAATTGCCCTGTCAGAAATATGTAGATTTCTAAAAAAATTATACGATTATCTTATCATTATTATGCAAAGATCACTAAACAAGTTAAAAATAAAAAATGGTGAATTTTTTAATATTTTGTCATGTTAAAAATACACACTATATGCTATCTATAGATTTTTAATTATTGAAAACTAAAAATCCTTTACCCTATTAGAACTGATACAGTAAAATCTTGATATAATAATCACATAATTTTTCTAACTTCAATTACGTAGGAATTATTCTAAAAAAAATATGTATATAAATTTTTTCAAATAATTTTATATATTTATTCAAGATGCGAAAATAATATGCTCTCGCAATCTACGATCGAACCTATCGCAAAATCGTTCAATTCATAGAAGCACCATTTCTGATCTGCTGTTCTCCATTCAGGAATCCTTTCATATGTACACATATGTGTTTGCTTATATGAATGTCATGACTGTTAAAGAAAGAATGTTACATACCAATAACTTCTTGATGAAGGTACGCATCTATCAATGAATCGTTGCGCATTGTCACGTACACACGCATAAATGTATACAGATTATATACATACAGATCTATAGATATACGAACTTCCATTGTTTCATGACTACATGGATTTGCTTTTGCATAGCTCGTTACCGTACGACTGCTGGAGGAAATGTGAATCTACTGGCAACGCGATGTCGTAAGAGACAGACATACTGGTAGTAGCAGATATAATTCACCACGTAGCTATTGTTACCTTTGGCATATATAATTTAATTATCGTACATTATTGCTAATAACGTCAATAATAAATAGAGAACTTAGAGATACAATTTCTTTCGTTACAAATTATTTTGAGTCTCTAAATTGTAGTAGAGATATAAAAATTTGAATATAAAATAAAATAAACATCGCAAAAGTTCTTGATTCTTGGGCTTATACGTTCTTGAAATTATTTATTTGACATATTTATTTGAGATATATCAAAAATCATGAATTTGGCGCGTTCTGATCATGTCAACATTAATTTAAATCAGACTACTGCTTCTCCGAATCCAACTTTAGGCCTGATGTAATATTAACGGTCACAGCCACCCTCGTAGATCTGTATCGTCCTAGATCTATGTACCTTCGTCCCAACTGGCTATCTCCATGGGATTTATAGCTGGCGATTCAAACGCAACACGCAACGCTATATCATGATTGTAAGTCAGCGACCGTACGTACCTTCCTACATCGAGTTAGCTACTGTTTACGCAACGCCATAACGTTTGCGTTCCGCATAATTTTAGTGTCCTATATGAGACATCCCACCATCTCACTGGCGAGCGTCGCTATGTCTTTCATCTCGCTTGTAAGTGTCGCTGAATATTCGTGCAGCATCATCACAATGTGTGTTGTGACCACTTCTGGCGCGCGCTGACCGACGCGTGTAAAAAATGGAAATGAGCAATTGTTGCGTACGTGCCAGATTTAAACACCGAGTTAATTAACCGCGAAGTGCACACGCTACAATAAAATTCGAGTCTGTTGTGCGCATCGGAATATAGGTCAATGTAAAGCTGTAGCTATCTAATCTAATCAGAATCTTTATTATAAAATAGGGAGATTTGTAATTTATATTCGCGTTTCCGCATTAGTATAGTGATTTCAATTCTCGAAAGTTTAAAACACAATTTACGTCGTCACAAAACTGCGAAAGATTTTTTTCCCAGTGATTATATTAACCATAGTCCGACCTCGTAACTATTCAGCTGATGATACAAAGTACGCGTTAATAACGTTAATTGATACCGATACAAAGTAGGTCAGTGCTAAATGAAGCTAAAAAACGCAAATCTATTCAGACAATATATTAAAGTTCAAGGACAGACTGCCATTTTTCATTGAGAAGGAACTTCAAGACTCATCTCATTCCATTATGCAATATCCGGCAATTTTGAACGTTATCATCTTATAACGTCATATTTCAACGGAGGGAATATAATTGAATTTTTTTGTCTTGATGTGACATATATAACGTGATATAACTGATGTTATTGAATATGAAAATTTATATTAAATTCGCATGTATTAAATATAAACAAAATATTAATTATTACAAAGATTAATAAAATTGTAAAATTTTTACTACTTCTTTACTAACAAATGCTTGTTATTTTATAATTGGCAATTATATATCTTAAAATCAATTACTATTCTAAACAAAAGGATGTAACTATATAAATATGTAATTTACCTCTTAGTAAATAAAAGATAATTAATTACCCTCGGCAAATAAAACATAGTTAACAAACTCTGCGTCGGCAATTATGAATGACAGCATGAAAAATGATGACTTATTTCTATAAATGGTGCATTGCGGAAAGAAAAGCTATGGAAAGAAATACAATAGTAGCTCATATTCGTTGTGTATCAACGATAGATCGGCTGCACGTTGAGTTTGTAAATCATTCTGTCAATCAATACCGATTGGCAAAACAACATTCCCCCTGCACATTTTTAGAAGTAACGTCAACAGTGACCGGCAAACATGTAATTTGACTTGTTAAGCCGATCCATTAAGGAGATATGGCTATCGTCAATGTCGTCATCGGTCCTGCCGCGGGTGGATTCGAGGCCGCACATTTCCATCGCTAACTGCGCTGTCAAACACACAGAACAAGCTCGAAATTCAATTGCTTTTGGTAACCAAGAGATATTTCAAGAGCATAGAGTCTCGCATGCCATTAACCGATTGGATCACTAAATGGAACACATTATACGACTTGTCTGCGATATTCTTTTATAATGACAGATGTTTATTTTATACGTCCTATATGATACCACTAATATAACATTTATATAATCTAAATAATGACATTATATTTGACATGCTTGACTTATTGTTAGAATAACCGAATTTTTAACCATGATAAATCACTGACTCTATATTCATTGGAATATTTATCAAATCGTGCCAACAAAAATAACTTCCTATATTAATTGAGTTACCACGATCCGCATTACAATTTATCATATTCCTACAATAATTCTTGCGAATTTTTCTAATAATGCGTCATCAGGAAGATGTCATTTTCGACGTTTGATAGAGCAGCAATTGGATGGGAGATTGTCGTTTTCAAAAGTCACGCGATGCCGTCGAGAACCGTTCGAGAGCGCATTTCTCTTGTGCCGACACGTTTCCTGTCATTATCACGTGACTCTCATATACATAGCCTACTGCGAGTTGGCGTATATAATTAGGCTTCAGACAGCTCATAAAGTTTTGAACAGAGAACGTACAATCACCATCGCTAGACAGTCACGTGTTGTCAAGAAAACAGTGGCGACTTCATGTCTCGCGATCTCGCGGGCGGGATTATGCATTATCGATCTCGGCGCAAGGATGAAACATCCGCATAGATAAAGTGCGTAAATGATAAAAAAAATAGCAAAGAAATTAATTCAAAGCTATAAACTTTAACGATAACGTTCGAAGAATGATAAATATTCATTTATAAATTTTTTTATAGATATCTTAATCATATCTTAATCATATAACAGTAAAATGATTCAAAGAACTTTTTATATATTTCATAAAATAAAAATTTCTTATATAAAATACTAAAAATAAATGAAAATATCAAGAAAATTGAAGGGTAAATTAAAGTCAAATTCAAATATAGATATCTGTAATAATTGTTTAAAGTTTTTACATTCTAATAAATTAT
Organism: Atta cephalotes; assembly: GCF_000143395.1. Taxonomy (NCBI): domain Eukaryota; kingdom Metazoa; phylum Arthropoda; class Insecta; order Hymenoptera; family Formicidae; genus Atta; species Atta cephalotes. The sequence continues at coordinate 956,971 of NW_012130081.1, read as the reverse complement.
GAAATATGAAATAAATTTTGATATGAATACTTTACATTGTATTGCATTATATTGTATTGAATGAAAATAAACTATTATGTCTCTCTCTCTCTCTC
>NW_012130081.1:945646-954900 GCF_000143395.1 Atta cephalotes | reverse complement strand
TGTTTCTCTCTCTCAAAACATATTAAATCAGTTTTTTAAATATCTAAAACATTGCAAGAATCATTTTATAATATTTTTCTTTCTATGTATTTATTTGAAATTATATACATCATTACGAATGAAAATAATAATAGTGGCATTTTCTGACCTTTTCACCGTAGTAAGAATGAGGATGCGAGATTAATGTTGCACATTAAGCGTAAAATCTGGCTACTTTATTTATGGCGCAAATACAACGACTTGACCGCCAAGTGAATTGAACACATTGAGTTCACGATGCAACGATAAAGTGATATATAACGAGGCGTGCCTAGAAAATATGTAATCGCCACGAGAATTTGTAAGGAATTGATGCTCTATCAGTCGACCGCCTGACGGCAATTTGTTTTCCTAGACATCTCATATTTCACGATCTAGCATGTGCTTGTAATTGTTAGGCCTTACTTTGTTATTGACTGAATCACATAAAATTGCGAATGTCATGAATTATAAAAGCGACACTTTTTTATGTTATATGTACAAGTATAAGAAGAAGATAATTTTTACACAAGATTTGACAATTCTAAAATTAATATAAATAAATAAATATTGTCCAAAATTTATCAATTCTCCTTCTTAATAACGGTAATAATTAGCTTTCTTAATGAAAATAATTATAATTAATAATTGTAATTTTTGTTAAAATGTTTCAGCCTTTAATAAAATCTATTTAAAAATTAAAGTGTTAACTGTAATCAAATTTGATAATTTAGATAAACTGTATTTTGCATTTTATCTGCATTTGTTTGTATTGACATGTATTAACAACGTAAATAATTATTGAATAATGCCGACAATGTGTTGTCAGAATTATTCAATAATCAATCAACGAATAATTGCTGTTATTGTGTACGCTCAGAAGTATTGTAATAATAGTTCAATGCAATTGTATGCATAAAGAGAGTTCACGATTGACATGCGATTTCTTAGTTCATTTGACTCTTTCTGTAAAATAAAATAAGCTGCTTAATTAATTTCATCGAAAAGAAAGATGGATTTCTAATATTTGATCTCTAATCGTGCATCAAAAATAACATCAATGCTTTCGTATATACTTTGCTTCGCTTTTTCCTTCGACCCATGTAATTTAATATAATTAATGACCGCACCTGTACGGCCTTGATTGCGAGTGATTGTCGGTCGATATATCAAACGCGGCATCGAAATTGCAACAGAAAAAATTTACTGGGAATGTCGTTTGACGTAACCGACAGCGTGATTGTTGCGTGACGCCGTACCGGTGGTCGGAAATATTTCTACTTGCAGGTGCACTGCGAATCTGAATATTCCGTGTCGCAATGCAAGGTATAACTGTGGTAATACATAAAAAACGCATTCATGCGTTTCACGAATCGATCTTTTTGACATAGCGCATAATATTTCATATTTTTTTAAATCTCTATTTTATATCTGAATCTTAATATCGTATACTGTAATCTAGTCATCTTCGTAATTAAGATAAATCGATAATCCTTGCAATCATTAATTCTTAATAACATTGGCATTAATGAGTAATTAATAACACTAATGATTAATAGGGTAAATCAATCAAATAAGTATCCCGCGAAAGGCACATTTAAAATTATAAAAATTCCCAATGCTAATAAATTGCAGTTTTTTTCCTTGTTTCAAATTGCTATTGAATTTCCTTGATTCGATATTTGCAGTTGCAGAACGTCAAATTGCATTGCAAATTTGCTTAACGTTGGTAGTTTATCGATTCCGAATATCCATTAAGCTATAGCATCACGATAGATTGGCACATTCCGAAAAATCGTCGCTCGCCACACTTCGTTAATCGTGTTAACCAGCGCTTCGACGTATGCAGGAATTTTAATACGCGGTTTTGTCATATTCTACTTTCCATGGCAAGTTTGCCGCTCAACGTGCATTGTATAGTGAATAAAACCTTCACGAGGCATTTCTTTTGCCTCCACTAAAGAAGAGCGCAAGACTTTGTTAATTGACTTAATTGATAACTTTAGTAACGTACTACGTGCCGTACTGAAGAGACCCATATATTTTTTAACGTGCCTTGGAATTCATAGTGAAGCCCGCATCTTGGAGTTGTGTTATGACGAACTGTGCGATAATATCAAGAGAACCAATTGACACTTGCGCGACTTGATGAAGACTAACAGTTACTATTAATATAAACTTTTAGGATCGCTTAATCCGTGGAATCTTCCAAGTCACGATATATTAATGTGAGAAAAACATAATATCTCGTATCACAAGCATGTCATGTTTATATTGAATACTATTTAATATTATAAATGTGTTGCAAATCAACATGTCCGAGAAATAGTGAAATAAAGAAAATAAAGATATTAAAAATTATATCTTTGAATATTTTAACAATATTCTTAAAATGCTGACAACATCAATATTTATGTGTTTTTTATGTAAAAAATTCTGCTTCTCCGTAATTCAAAATCTTTTTATGTAAATCAAAACGTTTGTTATTAGTGTCAGTAATTAAATGTAATATTCAATACGACTATTTTTAGGGAGATAATTTATCTGAGTTTCATGTACGTCTGTGATTCCACGTATATTAATTTATTTACATGAGTAAAATATAATAGTCTACGAAAACTCATGAATTATCTTTCCTAATAAAATCCGTATAAATGAATACAATAAAATAAATACTAAGAAAAACGATATTTAAGCAAAAATTAGATCTTGACGTGATGATAACAATTTTTTATTTTCATAATGATTCAAATAAACGTGATAAAAATTTATTTGATAGCAGTAATTTAATGCCTGATGAGCTCAGATAATTTAAATAAACATTATACGTGAGTAGAAACGCTTCGTCAACGGGAAAGATGAAAAAGATATTGTAAGAGATCATATGATTCTGAGTCACAATTTAGACTTTTTACGACAGTAAATCTAATGTCAAGTATCATAACAACAGTTTCATAATCCTCAGCGAATTTTGATTTAAAAATAACTTTATAGAAGAAATTCTTTTTTATTATATTTTATTATACCAAAAATTGCTTCCTTACATCATTTGTTATATATTTAATCTTCCTAAAAAATGTTCCTAAAGAAATTAATTCTTGGAATTGATCCTTGTGATTATTATGTTCCCCATGTGTTAAACACATTGGATTAATTAAGAGCACGAAATCAACACGGTAGACGAAGCATGGCATCACGCACGAATTGAGTCGAATACCACAAACGTGCGATAGGGGATCAGCCATCTCGTTATTAATTAATGACTGGAATTAATTATGGGAACTCACTTGCACGCGAGCATTATCAGATTGGCTTACATTCTCAGGCGAATCGAATAACGGTAATCAACACCTTTTCAATGCAAAATATGTATCTTCGTATCCGCACAATTACAATGCGCATTATATAATATTTATTTTTAATTCATAAAATAATAATCATAGATTATGAATATAATCTGAATTAATTTTTAAAAAATGTGTTGTTGGAAACAAAATTTTGTGTAAGCAGGAGACGCGAGCTGAAATCCATTTCATTTTATCAAAAAGTAAAATTAAAATCATGACGATACAAAATTAATCCATATTGGATTTATTTAATAGCATGATCGAAAATACCTTGCCTTGTATATCTATATTGAAAAAGAAATGAAATTCTGGATTATATGTTTCACAAACTTCAAGATGCCAATGAGATTCGCTAAATATACGTCAAGTTAATTAACACCTTCGTTGAAACGGACGTTAATGCTTGGGTATGGGTATATACGATGGGTGTGAAAAAGCTTAATATTGAATGCTTCTGAGAATATGTAATCATATATAAGGTAACTTCGGCAAATATGCCGTGCTGGGATTTACGCCGCCGAAGTCAGAAAAAATAGAAGGAGTGGGAATAATCACTCTGTTACATGCCTTTATGTTATATTAGTATGTTATATTAGTATAATGTTATGATTTCAGATTTCTTACTGTTAATATTAATGAAATTATTGTAAGTTGAATCGATTTGTCATTGTGTTAAATAGCATCATCATAAATTATAATCTACATAAAATGATTACTGTAGTACATGTAAAAGACTTAATGATTATTTCGTGATACATGAGGAATAGTAAAGTATATTGTATAACAAAATACAAGTATTTTGCTCTTGTATTCTTTGTCTAGTTTGTTGTCTTATATATCCCACCTGTTTGGGATATACGGCATTTTTAGCAGGCGGGATTTATGCCCAAAGCATGCAAAGTGCGCAGATTGAATTCAGTGCACTAAATGCAATAAACGCATTACATGAAATGTGTACCTCATGTCATAACACTTGTGGAAAGATTGTAATTATTATTTATTACTTCATATACATATCATTCTTATTCTTTATCATTCTTATTCTTTAATAAAACTTTATAAACGCATTTTATAAGTTATTGTGTCATTTTATATGCATTATGTATAAATTTTTCATGAGCCATACATATCTCCCTCCCCCTATGAATAGCCATATAATCCATCTCTATGGAATATACAACAAAAATGCAAGGATTTAAAAAAGTTCATTTTTTATATAAATATTTCAGATTTCTACAAAACATTTTTTTTATAATAGTAGACAGTAAAAAGTCTTTACTGATATAGTTCGTTTACTTTAAATATAGTAAATAATATTTAATAAATTAAGTTTTTATTAAGTGCGGCGTTACGAGCAAAATCAATTAGTACTTCGCTACTGTTTAACTAATTTTCGTAGAACTTTTACATAAATGCATTTTTATTAAGGTATTGAAATATGTAATGTTACCTTCAGAGAGAAAAAAATATGTTTTTAAGAAAAGAGAACATTTGAGATCAAATGCCTTAAAAAAAATGAGATATCTCTTTACAAGTTCCTAATTATAATGCAAGAAGACAATTATAGGTCACGTACGAAAACACGTAGCTTTCCAAATAATTGACTCGATCGCGAACAAAATTTACATTTTGTTTTACATTTTAATTTAACCCTTGCATTACCTTCAAGTTGAACAATTCAGGCTGTTTCACGATCATGATATTTTCCCTCAAATTATTGAAAGCAGTTTACGCATCCGGATAATATGGAAGAATTACATGAAACAAGAGTGGTTAACACACGGTAAATTTCGATTGACCGTGGGGGTCAACGATTGGTCGATCAAGTTCAGCAGCCAGTTAGCCGACAGTTAGTCTGCTGTCGTCCGGCTAACGACTTAATGACGGGAATTCACCACTTACGAGTTCCTCTTTTTCTCCCTCATTCTATCCTCCTCTCTTTCTCTCTCCCTGTTCCTCTTTTGTCCGCAGTTCTTTTCCCCTCTTTTATTGGCAATGCTATTCCTGTAAAACAACGCGGTCGACAGACCAATAACAATGTCGAAAATTAGTCGACGCTTAAACAGGATTGTCATTAACTATTATTGTGCCGCATAATTAACTGTATACGGAAGAAATAAATTCAAATAAGATAATCAAATACGCGCCTAAGAGTGAACAAAATAATGGATACGTTTTTTCCTTAGCACTTTCAAACTTTCTAAAGAATTTAAAAAATTCTATTCCCCCTTTTCTTTCTTTTTTGAATTATTTTAAATTATTGTAGAACTATAAAAATATTTATTGTAGAATTATAAAAATAGATATTTAATAAGTACTATTAAAAGGAACATACTTAATTCTCCGTCTTTAATGATGTAACTTCAATTCATGAAAATATAAACGGAAATTACTTATAACTAATGTATTTGTGTGAACATATATATATCAAAACTTTAAAAAGTTATATATACTGTCTCCTTACTATCGATTATTCATATATTTTTGCAATTATTCTTCGTTACTAAAATAATAGTATTTAGCAATACTAAAAATAATAGTATTTAGCAATACTAAAAAAATATCGACATTATGATAAAGCATTATTATACACAGATAATTATTAGATCGATGTAACTACAGTTATATAACAGAAATCGCACCCGCCACTTTCATGTCTTCTGCGAAATAAATTGTCTACTTTTTCCTTTACATCATATTATTATATTACCAAATATATTTTAATTCTGATTTTTTTTATCTTTACAAATATAAACTGTTATTGCATTTATAATTGCATTTTAAGATCAGAAAATAAATATGGGAAACCTGTTCATAATCAGTTCAAACAAAAATTTAATTGCATGCGCTGGAAATATAAATGTTGTACGATATAATATTGGTACGTTGTACGATATTATATATAATACGAAGACATGATCTCTTAGATAGATTTAATTATGTTGTTATTTAATTAACGTTGGGATTAAATGTATCTATCGATTTAAAGTTTCTATCTATCTCTTTTCGTTTTCATCGCTGTTAAATGAATTGATCCATTGCACCAACTGGTGTGTAAAGATAATCATCTTGAACGATATCGTCTACGGCACATTAAATTAAAGTTGAGCCTTATCCAATAATCGCCATTTAATCTTTCCTCAGGATTCAATTTCAACCAATATCCAATATTACAATTAATGTTCAGAACATTTGTAAATCCATGATTTAAAAAGCTTTCTCATATTACATGTGACAAATCTTTTATATATATATATATATATATATATATATATTTATATATTATACAATACATATATGTTTACAATGAACATGTTCAAATACAATTGTTTCAAATACAACTCAACTTCCATTTTCATCATCGATATTCACAATATTCTCGTAGATAAACTTTTTATTTATCTAACCATTAATTAGCACTGAACAACATGTTATCACGTCTATTACATATTGTGAAGTCTAATTTACCGATGAAATCTGTGGTTTGCGTGCTTTAACATTATAAATATGCCGAGCAATTCTTTATGTAATAACTTCTCATGCGTTTTTGTATCATGCAATGCAAATGGACACATTTGTTAGTAAGACCTTGTCGAATACTCATGACACTTGAATCTACGTGTTCTTGGTGTTTTCAAAGTGTAGAAAAAGTTGTGGAAATCTTTTATTTCAATGAAAATTTCCAAAATTTAACTAGTAAGATCGAAGTTAAATTTTTTGTCAAGTAAATGGTGTAAATTTTACAGAATGGATGTAAGTACATAATTATATAATTACAGAATGGATGTAAGTACATAATTATATAATTAAATATAAATAAATAATTATCTTACAAAATATGTTTATTACAATTTTGATTATAAATTTTAAAATATTTAAGAAAATTTTTCTACTAGTTTAGCGTTGTTAGCTACATATTTAAAAATTAAATTGTTAAAAAATTGTGCTTAAAATTTTTATTATGGATTTTAAAATTATAGTAAAAAAGATTTGCTTTTTTTTCTTATTTATAGACACCTATTGAAGGCGAAATTAACAGATTGCAATGGCAAGATTATCTTGTGATCGGAGCAGTTATGTCGGTCTCCATCATTATCGGACTCTATTATCGATTCAGCGGTGGTCGACAAAGTACTGCCACGGTCAGTTTACAACAAAATCAATTTCTATACGGATCAATTCATCATTAAACCAGTCTGATCGCGATAATCTGCACGCGAATCATATCTATGCTGTTATATATGTTATATGATCGATCTCATGTTGCGATAAATATCCGCATAAATTATGGGTATCAGTAATAAATTAAATCTCGAACAATTTTCTAAGTGTTTGATGTGTTAATTAACTGTCGTTACGATTCAACTCAATAACTCGAGAAGCGCTAATCAATAATCCATAAATTTTGAATGTCGAGATCAATTCAAATTTATCATAATTATGAAATAAAACGCGTTTGATCGCCTAATATATTAATGTAAAGCATATATAGTTTCTTATTTTATTTCTCATATAGAATCTCTTAAGAAAAAGTACTTATAAATATTAGATGGTTCCATAAATTCATAGAGTCAAGATTAAATGATTCTAAGATATAAGTATGTAATTTTCCATAATTTTATCAAAGATTGATTTAAATTAACATTTTAATTAATAACGTGAATGTTTAATTGATGAGTTACAGACAAATTGTATTTTACAGATTGATTAAATAATTATGATAAAAAAACTTTAAAAAACAGAGCAGTATCGAGATTTACTAATTTTATCCATCGCGACAATGTCAGAAAAATCTCTTTATGGAAACGTTACAACGTTGTCATAAACGATGTTTCCTATAACGATGTACAATACAAAATTGCTGTTTAACCAATTGCACAATTATCATCGATAGGAGTACTTCTCCGCGGACAATTCATTAGGTGTCTTACCCCTCTCGATCGCTATGATGGCCTCCCATGTATCAGGAATTACTATGCTCGGAATGAGCGGGGAAACTTACATTCGCGGCCTGATCGTTGCGTTAATGTATGCTGCCGGCATTTTCACCGTACCGATCATTGCCACTTGTTATCTACCAGTCTTCTTTGAGATAAAAGTCGTAAGCATCTATGAGGTAATTGTCAGATGCTTGCACGAGCAATATCGATTACTAGTCTAAAGAACATTTCAATGTTCAGTTATATCGTTTAATATTACGTAAACTATAATCGAATGTATTAATTTGCCAAATTTTAAACAGAAAAACGATGCAGAATGTAAAATTGATTTGAAAATAAGAATTAATAAAACTTTTTTAAAAGATTTTGAGAAACTGCAAAATAATTTATATTATGTATAATAAATCTATTCCTAAACAATTATAAAAAATGTATTTTGCAAAAAAAATCTTAAAGCCAATGAGAGGCAACATAGTAGATTATGTGTGATAAAACGCTTATTTTTATTAATCATCAAATACAATATATACACACATCAGATTGTAATACTTTTTTCGATTTCGGAGCTCAGTCTTGCTAGTAGAGCAAGATAATTGAATCTAAATGGTCAAATTCATAATGGTAAGAATCAATCGCTCAGTGAGCAGGCTGTAATCAATTGGAAAAAAAATGTTGTAACTTTTTAGTTGATGAGTGTACATACACACAGACACATACATTTGTATTAATATAGGCGTATATTAATATAGGTGATTAATATAGGCGTTTTGTCTCACACACACACACACACACACACACACACACACACACACACACACACACACACACACACACACACACACACACACACACACTATAGTATACTTACGTTCGTCGTACTTACTTACTTATAACTTTATTAATTTTAACTTTATTTACTTTACTTACGTTAGTACGTTAATTTAACGTT
>NW_012130081.1:931603-945626 GCF_000143395.1 Atta cephalotes | reverse complement strand
TAAGTTTAGTTAGTTAGTAGTAGTAGTATATACACACACACACAATATATTATATAGTAGTAGTATATATAGTAGTAGTAGTAATAGTAGTTAGTTACGTTACTACTACACACACACACACACACACACACACACACACACACACACACACACACACACACACACACACACACACACACACACATGATTACCTGTGTCGATTCTCATTGACTTTAATATTATTTTCATTTGCGATTTAATCTTTGAGGCCTTTCTCAAGTTCATTAAATGTATTTTGGATAAATATATTATTTGGATTATTTGTAATATGATTCTATTGTTTCTTTACATTTCTCCTTTCTTTTAGTATCTCGAAAAGCGATTTGGATTGTACTTGCGGTTGCTCGTAAGCGCGGCTAATTTCTCTGAGACGATGTTACTGACCGGAGTGATGCTATATGCTCCTTCCTTAGCTCTCGAAGCTACGACGGGTTTGTCTAGTACCATGAGTATTTTAGTACTCGCTGTAATATGTACTTCCTATTCCACGTTGGGTGGCATCAAAGCGGTTTTGATCACCGACATCTTCCAGGGCTTGCTTATGTTAATTGCTCTTATTATCATCATCTTCATCGTCACCCAAAACATCGACGGAGGAATCGATAGCATTTGGCGTATCGGCAAAGAGGGCAATCGTATAAATTTCTTTGAGTAAGTTGGATATTATAATAAATAATAAAGAGTAAATAAAAGAATAGATATATTAATAATGCTTTCTTTATTTAGATGGACTACAGATCCAACTGTGCAATACACAGTATGGAGTACTTTAATTGGAGGAGGATTAATACATCTAGCCTATGTTGCAGTGAATCAGGTGCAAGTTCAACGTTTGATGACCGTTAAGTATGTGTATTTCATAAACATATTTATATAACCATCGTTTATCGTTTAAACTTAAATAAAGAAAACATTTTTTTCATTATATAGTTATATTTTTAAAGAAAAAAATTTTTAAATCAATTTATTATTAAAGTTATCAAAAATATAAAATTTAAAATTTGTTGCCTATAACTAAATTTCAATTAAACAAGTATAAATATACAATAAAAAAAATATACAATAAAAAAATAAAATATAAACAAATAATTAAAAAATTAAAAATCCAATAGTTAATTATCAATTTTTAATTTATTGGATATTAAAGAATTCTGCTAGTGTACATTGCAACAATCTATTTTTATTTTCGCAGAAACGTAAAAGTAGCTACGCATGCACTGTTTCTGTGTGGCCCATTCATCTTACTGGTAGGCTTTTTAACATGCTTCACCGGATTGTCAATTTATGTGAGGTACAAAGATTGCGATCCCGTAATGTCCAAAAAAATTTCAACTTATGATAAAATATTGCCTTACTTCACCGTGGAGAACTTATCACCTGGAGTGGTTGGTCTCATCGTTTCTGGTATCTTCAGCGCCAGCCTAAGCACGATTTCCGCTATGATGAATTCATTAGCCGCGGTAGCGCTCGAGGATTATGTGAAGCCACTACACCGAAAATTTGGAATAGATTTTTCTGACAATAGAGCCACTTTCATAGCTAAATCTCTTACCGTTTTAAATGGCGTTATTTGCATGTTTTTAGCATTAATAGCAAAGACAATGGGCTCGCTAGCAACTGTTGCTTTTAGTATTCATGGCTCCATCGGAGGACCGATTTTAGGTATTTTTACTCTTGGAATGTTCAGTGAGAGTGCTAACGAGATTGGAACTATTATTGGCATGATTACGGCGCTTTGCGTTTGCTTGTGGGGTTCTTTTGGGCGACCTAAACCACCAATTCCACAGTTACCGGTGTCGATCGAAGGTTGCGCAAATTCTACAGCATTAATGTTTGCTGAACAAATGAATTTTAACAGGTAAAGTACCTATTCTTAGAAAATGTAAAAAATTCAATCGGTATCCAAACTTTGCAAGTACTGAAGCTACGCGCCTTATGTTTTTCAATTATTAGAACGTATTAAAAAGTACATTTAAATAATATTTTAAAATAACTTCTTTAAGATATATTAAAGTTTTGAATTTATATTATTTATATTATTTCGGATTCATGTAATGTTTTTAAAATTAACAATTAGTGAAATTAACAATAGTGAAATTAACAATTATTTAATTCAAATCGCTTTTCCAAATAGTAAGAGAAAAGAACTATGCAAAAAAGAAATCATATCTTCGAAAAAATAAATTCATTCAAAACGTACGAACATTAATTGATTCTACAGACACGAGAGTTACTAGATTTTTAAATTTATTCTCAATATATAAATAATAACTATATTCATCTAATGTATATTTTTCAAGTATATTGGGAAAGTTAACAAAAATTTTATACTTTGGACATTCATTCATGATATGAAACATTTCCTTTTTAAACTAAAATTTTCATCTCGGGTATTGCACAATGCTCAAATATCGGCACTACAGCACTCTCGGAAATAAATGCAATATATATTTGCAATTGTCAACAATTTATCTCGCTCGTCACAGACCGAATCGAATGAACATAAATTTATCTTAAGGAAACAGATAGAAGAGAGAAAAAATGACCAGACGACGCATGGCGCGCATTGCGTGACGATTAGAATATGAATTATCGACGCGCTGTAAATTGTCTTATCTACTCTTCGAAATTCACAGAGTATCAATGTTGCAATGCGCGCGGAGATATCTCGTCCCACTGTAATTAGTTGCGAGTTAAGCGCCGCTTCCTGATTTCTTTCACGCGTGTTGCTTTCTCATGAATGATAAGCTTGCTATTCCCACGGTGGTAAATAACGTTAATTGCACCGTTAATAAATTAAAATTACAGTTGTCTCACGGAATCCTTGCTACGCCGTTATTAGTGAGATTAGATATAGCTTTCTCTTTGTCGGCGGGAATTCGTTTAAATTAACTGATTTATTTTCAACGGCAAGAAATTGAAAGATTGCCTGCAAAAAGATGTAAAGGTGAATGATCTGATCTAATTAAAATAATTTTTAAGATAGTTGATAATAATAAATGCATCTATCGCGTACGTAACTCAAGTAATGTTTTTATCTCGGTTTTTATCATTAAAAAAAGACAGTTTGCTAATTAGACGTTTTGTATTACAAAACAGCAAAGAGAAAGTAGAGAAAGTAACAAGTTATTATTACAAGAATAAAGATTTTTTTGTTTAAAGTTTATATTTTTTGTACAAATATTTTTTAAGATTATATGATTTATTTATCACAATCATATTATTTCTTTTTTTTGCAGTACTGTACAACCAGATCAATCGTCATACTTCTATTTATACCGTATCTCTTATTTATGGTATAATCCTATGGGACTGACAATTACACTAGTAGTTGGATATGTAGCAAGTATTATAGTTCGACTTATCCAAGGCAGAAACAACATTGAACACGATCCAAGTTTGTTTACGCCATTCTTGGCTGCCAGGATTAGACGGCGACGTCAGGACGCACAAAAAACCACGAACAGTCAACTATTCGTTTTGGAACCTAGCCGTATAAGATGAAGTTTTTGTAATGAAATGACTTTTTTATTATATAGAATAAATATTATCTTAAATCAAGTATCAAAAAAATCCAACAGTAGAATAATTGTTTGATTAAGAATAATTGACTGCCTATTATAAATAAAGTTATTACTTGTAATATTCAGTCGATGTAATATTCAGTCGATTTGGTTAATTGATTCATTTTTATTTAAACGATTTTAATGGATATAGGTATATGTGTATCTATTACATATATATGGCCATCAATAGTGCTATATTTATTGTTCGTATTGTTACATAAAATTTTGCTAATATTGCATGTTATTATAATAAAACTGTATTTTTTTTTAATGACAGTAAATAAAGTGCATAGATACTTCGGCAATATTCATTTTTTAATATTATCGAGAAGAAAACTAACGAATTACTTTACGATAATAATATTTCACAAACTTTCGTTTTTCATTTTTTTAACATTAATATTGAGAATAGAATCAATGAATTTACGAATGTTATTAAAAAGATTATGCTATAACATTCACGTATATAGGCTTTCGTTTCTTGAACAATCATCATGTTGTCCACGTATGTAATTACGATTATGAAGCTATTATCCAATTATAAGACAATCAAAAACTTGTATGCGAAAGGACGAAAGTCTATGATAAATATCGGTAAACTCGAAACGAAATTCGCGCGTTGCAATTTTTCGACAACGGCTTCGTCTCTGCATTAATTTGCAATTTAACGAGCACTGATTGGCGAAAAGGACCGAGAGTATAATGCCGCATGTGGACCGATTCAACGGTGGCGAGCGGGCGATTTAAACGGAACAATTTTGTTGTGTTGCCGCCGAAATTGGCGCGACTTATCTCGTAATTGTCTACAGCCAATTACCGTGTTCAGCACGAACACTTTTAATTCGTTTAATCGAGGTTCATCTGCGCATCGGAATGCTGTTGCCCCCTGCATGGCACATGATTAAACGGTGAAAGAAAGAAGCAATAATTGATACGTTGCCGGGAATTTGTGTTCGCGAATTAATGTTTACAGCAGAACGCTGTATTTTATTTGATCTTGTTTCCTATAATAAATGATGAATTAATTTCGTATTGATGTTTATTTAAATTTAGAAATATCACAAATTTTAACAAATATACGATAATTTTAATATAGAATTAATACAATATTGAAAATATTAATCAATTTTTATTTTATTAAATGTATGTGATATTAATCTCTTTCATATTTACTCCAAAAATAACGTTAGACACATACTTTAAAATGAATTGAGGAAATATGAATAACAAATTGATACGATTACTACATATTGCAATGAGGTCTAAAAAATCGATTTTCGCCAGAATAAACCTTCAAAATACATGGCTCATGTAACATAAATTGCACGAATCGAAACGCAAATCAATTTTCCCTACACGATCTTCCCTGAAATTTATCATCTCGATTTACAAGAGAGAATCGCCGCTATCGCGTGTGCATCTCGTTGCATTTTCACGACTAAACTCGCAGTATCGCGGAGGAGCCGACTAAGACCCCCTCGAGGATACCGGAAGATGATACCTATAGAAATGCACATACGTATGAGCACAATGGCTGGAACTTCCATCCCACCCTCGCGTCTACTCTCGTGCCATCGATTCGCGGACTTGCATTTAAAATTAAAATCATGGGTCCTGAGTACGCGGTACTCCACCACGTCCGATCTCGATTATCAATGCGTTCCTCTTTTTATTTCGTCCTTCTTGCCTCTGTCCCACTCGACTCACCCTTTTTCTCTGCCATCCATTCTCGCTACTCGTGCGAGTCACGTGAATATGCATGAGTTGTCTGGCGCGCGGCCAGAAGGAATTTTAAAGCAGAAATCCTGCCGACCGGTTCATTCATCGACGCGGCCGGACGTGTTTACGTTCCGACGAACTGTTTACTTGCGAAGGAAGAGAAACTTTAGAGTCTTCGAGAGTTACGTGATTAAATTTATTTAAAGTTTCGTAATCGGATAATGTAATAATAAACTATTGTTGTGACTGTACTAATAATTTTTTATCCAAATGGTAATACGTTACGTGTTTGTAAATGTAAAGAATGTGATCAATGAAATTATTGCAATTAAAATAAAATAATAATAATAATTTTGGTTCCAAAAATATTGTAAATCCAATGTAAATAACATAGTTATGTGTGCTTATGTGTTTTTTTTATTTTCACATTGACTAAAATCCACAGTCGAAACATTTATTTTTACTTTAATTTTATTTATAAGTGCATCCCAAAATCCAAATTGATTGCGAGTTGTACCTTATCGCATCAATAAACAGAAGCTCAGATTGATATTTTTTGATACAACAATGAAGAATAAGATAAAAAAAACGAACGTTATAAAAATTATTACAAATTAAGTATACAAAGTTAATAAATCGTTGCAGCACTTCTTTTTTAATTTCGGGAGAATCTTCATGATTCCCATATTCGCCAAGTCGAAAAAAATTCGCACCTCGTGTCGATTCCCGGGTCTTCCACGATAACCTATGCAAAAGACAGTTCGTGCACGTTGCAGAATTCAGCGGTACGACCGAACCATGTATTATAGGAAATACGATATTCATCTCATGTCAAGATCTTATGGCCGATGTTAGCTAGCCATAGTAAAATGATGGAAAACAACAACGCGATTCGTGAGAATCTAGAAATTGCATGTAACATGCGTGCTGTGTATGATAATAAGACCTCGCGATCGGCATCTAACAAAATCGGCTTCGTGTAAAATTTCTATTTTTTAAATATATAAATATTATCCTAACTGTATATTTCAATATCGATAAGAAATCTGATAATTCAGAATAACACAAAATATTTAAAGTCTAACAAAAATATATTCAAAATATATCTAGCGTTCTTGAAATTATTCTTCAGAATTTAGAACTCGCGAAATTCTTTTCAATTTTTAAATTATTATTGTAATTTCTGATTATACAAATGAAATTACTGTCTTCTTTTTTTTAAATCAAGCTCATGAGAGCCATAACAGACAAAGTCTAGACACGTTATTACGGAAAATGCCTCGAGATCTTGCAACGGACGGTGCAAGTTACAAGATCATCACTTGCAGTTACCGTGGCTTGCAGCGGATCTTTCCTGCCGATTTAACCGCAAAACCACCTAACAGAAGAGTCTCTTATCTCGAGCTTAAGTGCAGCTTGCAGCTCGCCACTGATCGGTTCGCCACCGTAACGGCGTGGGCTTCACGAATCATGCCGTGTGAAATGACAGCTACCGGAAAGAATGCACACTGGGGTGGACTTAATGTATCACGGACGAGTCTGAATTGACTCGTAAAATCGAAAGAATAAATCGCGCTCGGAAATATCCCGCCAATACGAACGCGATTATATGTCGGCATATGTTATCCTGTGGGAGATATACGATGAGAAATATACGATGTGCGGCGAACATAAAGCTATGGAAAATATATGTATAGATAATGATTTCTTGTCGAGCCAAAGGCTAAAACATGGTTTTCGATACGATACGGTATAGTAACTTTGGTTCTCTCCACAAATTTCCAGTCGAATTCATATCATATCTTAACTTGAGAATCTCGAAATCTCAAAAATATTACGTAATGTTGTTACATCATAATAATATTAATCGAAACAATAATTTATTTTTAACATACGATCTGTATATCAAATGAGTGATATTCAAATCATTTAATAACATTAATCGAAACAGTAATTTAGCTTCAATATATGATCTGCATGCCAAATGGAAGATATTCCAATCATGTATGATTACGATTCAAATTACGAAAAACACAGTTTCCAGAAATGTCTTATTACAAAATGATATGTTGATCGCCGCTGGCGATGCAGCTGATACTTGCATCTGCCGCGATCTTATTGCGGGGGATTTGTTGGCACTTTGTCGGTGAGCTCGTTATACTAGGCGCGAGAGGTATTCAACGTATCGAACTCGATCTGTCTATTGTTAGTCATCAAACGTTTCTAGCCCTTCGGCTGCCAAGCCCATTTTTGTTAAACGCGTTTTACAAATACTGCTTTGTGTAATCAATATAATATCTTAAGCGGTTTATCATTTCATTCTCCTTCTCTCATGTCGTCGAATAAATAAAATATTAACGATCGATATAAAAATCAAACTTTGTAATGAAATAATAATAAAATTTCTTTAATTCTGAAAAATAGCATCTAATGAATATGTTTACAAACATAATTATTAATTATAATATTTAAAATTATATTTTTACGTAATATCTATTTCTGATATTCATAATAATTTATTTCTCAGATTTATTTTTCTCAATAACAAAAAATAATAAAGAATTGAAGAATATATAACTACCCATGTAACTACCCATGATGTAACTACCCATCATGACATCACATTGTTTTTATGACCGGAAGGGAAACTGTCAGTTATAACTCGTAACTGTAATACACGTGTGTAATATTCGGCATGACTTGAAAAACAACCCTTAATCATTTTAACGTTTCTCCGGAAGGCTGTTCAAACAGCAGATCAATTCTCACACGTCCTTTTTAGAGTAGACCCTGGGTGTGCCTGTGTCAACAAACATCTACCTTCTAACACGAATTCTTTTTAGAATGCGGTATTCGTTCGTTATCGATTGTTAGGCGTGTCGATTACGTTTTAACTTGTGAAGTACGTGCCTGCCGATGACACGCAAAGGATGCTACATAATCGCGTGAGATTAATTACCGTCAATTGCGAGACCGATTCTTCCCACCCGGAATAGGCGCAAATTACACGCTGCATTAAATACCGTATAGAAAAAAAAGAGATAATCACATAAAATCAAATATGTTATAAATTTCAATCAAATTTTCAATTGAAAATAAATGGATAGGCTGTGAAAGATAAGAATAAAATTGTCTCATAAAAATAAGAAACTATCGACGCATAGAAAAATTCACTGAAATACGTAACGTGACAAAAAAAATTTCCTGTCCTTTTATTTGTGTTGTATTTATATTATAAATCTTTTAAATTTATTTTTTCACTTTTTCACAAATTCATTTTTTAAAAATAATATTTAATCCTAAAATAATATAAAAGGCTAAGTTTCTCAAGTTTCACTTAAAAAATATTTACAATAGTGAAAGAAGGAATAATAAAATAATATATTCTAATATTAATGATCTTCTTCCTATCGTACTTTAGAAAATAATAATAATTTATTTTAATTTTTTACATAAATACATAGATACATAAAATTTATAAGCATTTTTTCATTTTCTCTATAAGAAATATAACCAAGAAGAAAATAAATTTAAATAAAAGCTTTGCAATAACTATAAAATATTACTATTTTATACTTATTACATTTTTATTTTACTTTCTTCCTTTTTCCTTTTTAGTTGTTTTCGTCATTTATCTAAATTCTATTGTAATAATATTAAAACCAATGACTGAAATGACTTGGTTAATAATTATATTAACTCTATTTTATATTTTTTATAATTCCTCATGCTTAAAATAAATCAATTATTTAAGATTAAATATTAATATTAATTGATATTTTCTAGTCTACATGGAAAAAACGATTTTGTTAAAATATCTAAAAATTTTAAAAGCTAAGTACATATCAAAAAGTTTTGTTGGGTAAACAAATAATTATGTAGGACGTTCAAATTAATTGCCAAAATGTGGAAATTTTTGCAGGATTGCTCATTATGTTTAATTTCCTATATAATTATTTTAAGAGTCCAATAAGTCCAATAAAATTTATTTTCAGATCTGTATCTATATAAATTTTTAAATAGTTCAGCAAAATCGTTCTTTCTATATATCCGTTTTCAAAGTAATAGATCTATGAAACGTTACTTTATATCTTTAAATAATTAGTATTTTTAATAATTCTTTTTAATATATATGTTTTTAAATATTTATATCTATCCAATAATATTTAGTTTTCATAGATTCATTACCGATAATAAAAAATGGAAAATAATCTGACTTACCAATACTGATGCGCAGCAACGGAGTTCTCTATTTCAGCACATCACATTGAACTAGAAAATATAAATAGATATACGCAGATTATATAAGTATTTAATATGTTATATGCTCGACATGCGATGCATTTTTCAGCTGATTTTTAACTTGGTTTCCCGTTGGTTTGATTTATCGATCGGCATTTAGACTGCGTGCTGATTGGTGAGGTAAAAGACGGGAAATCAAACTAAAAGTCGTGAATATTGTTACACAATTAATTTTGTAAGCAGATATTGAAATAATAAGTTACTCACCTCGAATTGCTACGCCGTTGCCTCCTAGGCCTCTTCCTCCTCTCATTGTCAGATTAGGTTAAGATTCCTTCGCGCAGCGTCCGCACAAAACTCACTCGCGAAAACACGGCTAATTACGATCACGCGCGCGCTGTAAATTATGTTATTAATAATAATCCACGATACTTACAATTAGTAATAGTACTACCAACGTAAATGATACGAGTCACGTACTTTATTGCGACGGAAAAATACGAGAAAGAAAGAAACGAGATCACGCGCGCAAATCTCGCCGCGCGGCATACACGATGCTCAGTGAATAGTGCAACGAATAGCAAGATTTAAACAGCGCGAGCGGCGGGATTATCAATCATCGATATATTCGACATATACGAACATCGAATCATTAAAACAAAGGGTTACAAATTATAATTGCGTTTACGCCAATTAAACGTGTCATAACTGTTGCTCAACTCGAATCCAGATCGATTCATTTCGCGTATGCAATATTAAATATTTTTACTGATAATCGCGAATGGTGCAACTTCACGATGTATTTGCATTCGTAAGTAACCGTCACGTCCATCATTTCCAGACAACACGTATTGTCTAGAAGAGATCTCTATGAACTCTTTTAGATATCTTTTAGAGATATCTTTTACGAGATGTATTCCAAAAGACGACTTTATGACGCCTTTATATGACATCTTTTAGATATACATGTCGTCTGGTTTGATTTCGCCGCGCTGAGTAGTGAATCGTCTATCGTAAATAAAGAGCCATTTACGATGACACTATATAGTAATAGTTATACTAATATAGTAATAGTTGTAAAAAATCGACCAATAGAGTAAGAAAAGAATAATCGATTATAAATACGTTCCATAGTTTCACGCATGATGCGCATGATGTATTATTTTATTCTTGTTGTTTACTGAGAATTAAAGAATAAAATGATATATTATAGGCATGCTTGAAACAGAACGCACTCACTTGATCAATTTCTTACAGTTTATAACTCATTGCACAATATTACTTCCATTATAAACGATCTGTAGTACAAATTGATCGCTCAATGATAAAGAACCTTAGAGAACGATAACGTTTTTTAATATGTAAAACTAGGACAACGTGCGGAGCGGCTTACGTTGTTGTTTATCTGTGACTCTCGTCGTGCGAATAATAAGTAGCATGGCGACAATACGAACCTGCCGCGATCGACGCGTCATGCCTACGTCATACGCCGCGCATTAACAACGAATCTCAAGTCTCAAGGTTAACTGTCGACAACTGTCGGACTCGACTATCACGAAATACCTACATACATATTTTACAACTTTACAAAACTAACTCAAGTAGAATATTTTATTCTTTAATAGATCAATTCTAAGCTCGTAACTTGTTCTCGTAAGACTTATATAAGAACTTATGATTGGAATTGTAATTCCCTGCATACCGTAAGACGTACATGTTCATTTATAAATATCTATGATTTCTCGTAAATCTTACGGCTAGCAAGAAACTGTCTGTAAATATATTGCGTAAAGTTATAAATTCCAGTCTTACAATTATTCTTATGAGTCTTAATGAGAAAAATAAGTTATGAGCCTCTTATAATTTTGTTTAAAATTGACCCAAATGTAAAATTGTTAAATTTCAAATAAATTTCGATAAATAATGTTTTGCGTAAACACAAGTTAAAAACCAATGCTTTTTATATTGTTTGATAAACATGATCCAGCGATTTATGTACGAGTATTATTACCGTTTCGCAATCCGAAACTGTTTCGCTAATTACACTTGAATTAATGAAAAATTGTAACGCAATGTAACGATATACCTATATTCGAATTCAAATACTGTTAAAAAGGAAATTATTTATATGTATCCTGGCGAAAATAAAAATTAGAGCTTAAATCGAATGTAAGAGGAAAGTAAAATTCAAAACAAAGTTTCTAGGAGGCGAAAATTGAAATGTAAAAGAAACGCTTTTATTATATTTTATTATCTCAATTTTCACCTCCTAGAAGCTTCGTTTATATTTCTATTATTCAACTTGTACTTCAATTTTTATTTTTGCCAGAGTAATGCAATCAAATCAATTTATATATTCAGTCTTATCATTTCGATTTCTACTTTATATAAATAAATCGTCCATAAACTGTTTCGGTTATTAATTTCGATTCTCTACAAATTTATTAATCGTGTGAATTAAGTAACGCGGAATAATTGCTAATAATAATATTAAATAATAAATGATTGTCACTTTCGCACGTTTGTCACGTTTACGAATGGTTAATCAAAGAATAAATTAATTGCACAGTCTGTGATAAACAATAGTTGTTTGTAGGAAATGATTACAAGATAATGCACAATATAAGGAATCACCCGCATCGTTCTACTTTCAATACGCGAATGATCAGTGATTTTGCGAATGATGTGGCGGTTTTGCGTAAACACAACATATTGTTTGTAATAACAAACACGAGGCCGTGCGCCAACCGATTTACTTTAAAATATTTAACGTATCATAGAATAAATACGCCGTATTATTCCGGATTGTATTTCGTATTAATTTTAATGAATTTCACGATTTGTTAACTTAAATTAACGTTTATTTAAAGAGTGCTATTTACTTTTGTTTTAATCGCAAAAATATTTAAATTAATATGTTTAATATACTTTTATGTTGATACATAATCATTATTATTTTTCTAAATTTATATTCTAATAAAAACAAAACAGTGTGATTTTAATATAACAAGAAAATTAAATTAATTTCTGCAACGCAGATAATATGAAGGTTTATCTTTTCTTGATTCATTGAAATTGTAATTAATTAAATTTCTTTTATAAAAACTTATTTAAAAAAAAATTACAATTATTTTTCTATTTTTTTTTAAATAAAGAATATTAATTTCCAAAAATTTTAATTTAATATTAGATTTAACAATTTCTTAATAATTTTGTTTAAGTAGAATATTGAATTAGTCAATTTTTTGACAATAAATTAATGCGTAAATTATGTAATACAATATGAATTATATGTGAAATCATTAGCTATCTTTTAAGCTAAAACAACTCATAATACTTGCAAAATATGAAAATTGACTTTAATATTTTTGATCTTAATTAATCCAAAGTAAACTGTTAACATGTTGTATCTCCAAAGTAAACTGTTAAAATATTGCAGAGGATAATTGTGAAGTAGGTACTATATATTTAATATAATTGCAACGGAATATTTAAAAATATATTATAGTCAATTAAAAATTCTCGTTAATAATAAAAGAGTATTTATTTAACAAAATACGTTGCAACTTTAATATTTTAAGTTTCTTTTCATACAACTCGATGGAAATTTATATTGAATTCATTATAATATTAAAAGTGCTTTTCTCGTTAAACATATATGAAATATAAAATTTTTCGAAAGGCGGACATTTCGCGCAATGCGGGATGGGTTATAATTTCTCGCAATGAAATGATACAAGGTATTTCATGTGCTATTTATAACGTAGCGTATACTTTGAAGATTTATAATCGTGACATTTTGCCTGTTAATGCAAAATCAATTTGCCATTATAAACTGTATACTTTTGCCATACTATTATAATAATAATTGTTTGAAAGGTCAAGTGAGGGTGCACAGAGGAAATTATACGTGAGTTAGAAAGCACTGCGATCTTTAACACGCTCCTCTTGACTACGGACAATTTGTCAGTGCGGCGCGTAGAAATTACAAAGATCGAGTTATTTTCTCCGAGTGAGAAAACTACACCGAGTTAAAGCAATTTCAACGATATAATCGCAAATATTCTGCCGCACGCGAGAGACGTCGTTTCCAACGTTGAAGCGTCAGTTTACTTGGTTCGATATCGCATGTACAATCGAATCGATTGTAACATAATAATGTCAGAATAGACTTTAATTAAACATATTACAACCTTGTTAGCTCTCGACTCATATTGTACGCAATTTCAAAGATCGAGATATTATACAATACTAAATTCTGAAATAATGCAGAAGGTGCGCCGCGCAGAGCTTTATTTCACCGCAACCGTAAGGTATCATTAAATTAAATATGATATCTTTCTCTTCTGTCTTATTAGTAAGTCTGTCTTATTTGTAAAGATGAGAAAAATAATTACAGACTTTCAGCATCCGCCATTGGCAATGCCAAGAGATAAAATTCTCTCTCTCTCTCTCTC
>NW_012130081.1:927050-928423 GCF_000143395.1 Atta cephalotes | reverse complement strand
CTCTCTCTCTCTCTCTCTCTCTCTCTCTCTCTCTCTCTCTCTTTTTTTCTTCTTTTTTTAAATAATATTATATTTTTATGTCAATATATACCAAAATATTTTAATCGTAAATTTATGTAAAGAATTCTTTTTACAAAGATCTTTACAAGTTTAGAAGAAATGAGTTATTCCGAATTCATTTATTACATATATGTTATTTATCATATATATATTTAAATTAAAATATATAACGTGCCACACATATTCTTGTTACTTAATTATATTACGAAATAGTCACTTAAAAAAATCAGCTACCACATTCGCATATGTGGTGCCCTGAGGAAATCGATCATCCCAACAAGCTCGTAAATTGGCCTTTATCAGCAATCAGAAAATTCGACTTCCGCGTGGGTAAGAACGCGAACTGCGTCGTACGCAGCGGCATTCTTCAAAGCGACGCCGCTGTGTAATGTATGTACATGAAACGATCGAGTAAAGCCGTTCACCGAATTCCAAACGAGCCAGTCCACAAAGTTCTACTGATTAAAAAAATTCTATTTTTTTTTTACTAAAGTTTGACGTTGAATTAATATATTACAGTAATAGTACTAGTAAAGAAATGGTAATAGTAATATTAGGTGTGGGAAATTAAAATTGCATAGAATAAGTAATTTGAAATAAATTAATATATTCGGATTTCATTGTTTAGAAGTAAAAAGCAAGTATGATTCATCATTGACGAGTTTGAGAAGTACTGCATGATTTTGGCACGTTTCTGCTTACGTAATGCGGTCGTTGCACTGGACTGTCTAAAATTAACGATGGTGTATTCCTATACTATTATATTGGCGTTCAAGCGTCGATTGGTTTTACTAGGTTTTATTACTAAAAACTTATGAACGTGAGTTTCCGCAAATATAAATATACAATTTTCTAATGAACTGTTTCTGTGCTGAGTTAATAAAGAAAATAGTAATAAATTTTGTAATATTTATTAACAAAGGTAAATGTGAATTTGAATTCAAATAGATTTGCGTCTTGCAAAAAAGAATTAAAATTTTGTCCATTAACATACATAAATTAAACTAAAGTATAAATAGATATATTTTCCAAAGCAACTATGTATTGTACTTAGATGCATATTCAAAAACAATTGTATCATTAGGTTTTGTCCTTCGTATGGTTGTTAACATGTGACAGGCAGAAGAGAAAGTCCATCAACGTTTAATCAAGGTTATTGTCTCCTGCAAGGATAATATGACTTTTAATGTTTTTTTGTTTAAAATAGGAAAGAATGTTTGAGTCTGTAGATGCAACGAAAAATGAGAAAAGAAAGAAAAAATATAAGAGAATATACATATATATATATATATATATATATATATATATATATA
>NW_012130081.1:919326-927030 GCF_000143395.1 Atta cephalotes | reverse complement strand
AAGAATATATATATATATATATATATATATATATATATATATATATATAAGTACGTCCGACATGCAATTAGCAGGACTCTACCTGGCTTAATATATCTTTCGAAAAATCAATCAAAATCAATCGTAAAAACCGACTATGTTTCTTTCACAGATCTTTCACAGATTTCATTCTTATAGCGTTTTCTCTTGCACTATCATCCACCAGTGCAACACTTAATATAACGTGGCTATAGTGCAAATTTTATGTACGAAGTGGGGTTTTGCTACACGACTTCAAAGAGACAGTGTAGAGCCAGTGTGACATTAAAAATTTGAAAATGAAAGTCAACCGGCAGAATTAAACACGATAGCATGAAGTAGTGTACACCATAGTGTACACTTTTGTAGTGCAGCACTGATGCAGTATTTGCAATTAGTGCGACATTACACTCAGTATATTCCAAGAGAAAACGCTAGTAGTATCTTTGATGGGCAAAGAATAGTAACTCTAAAGCAGTGAATATAAAAAAATATATTTAAAAAAATTGATTAATTTTTTGAGTTTAGTGGGAACTTTTTTGAGTGAAAAAATGTAAGTGCATTTTCGTAGAAGATTATTTTTTTACGATATACATGCCTTTCGTAACATTGAGGTTAAGAAAACTTCATAAACGTTTATCTCATATAATTTTTCCGGAATTTTATTTTCGTAACAACTTGAAAATTTTAATATTGCTGGTTGTTAATTTCTACAAATACGGGATAATCGTTATTGGTTTTCAAATCAAAATTAATATAAAATATTGTAAAACGCATGCACGTGTGTATATAATATTTTCTAACAATGTAATATTTATGTTTAACAAATCCGAAGAAATCTGAAAAAAATTTGTGATCTAGTTTGTGTTCATCAAATAGAATGTGACAGAAATATTTATTGTTAGCACAACAGCCACTCAACAGGAACAAAGTAAGTTTTCTTTCGATATACATTTGAGATTTATTCATCGCTCTAACATGCTCTAATATGCTCCTATCATAAAATCTACTTACTCTAACGCACTCGAAGGGAATAAGAACTATGGCAGGAGAACGTTGGAGCACGCGAATAAATCTTTCAAGAAAAAGATTTCTCTAGAAGTCACGTTATTGACTCATTTTGCGAAACATCTAAGCTATTCGTGCTTTATTCGACGAAAACAGAATTGCGATTTTGAACATGTAACCCGAGATCTCGGAAAATGGTAAATATATTAAGGCCTAGTTTTACAATTCGTGGTTAATTGTTAAGTTAACGTTGAGATTAACTTATTCCTCATCTCTTTTTAATGCTAGAATTGGAAAGAGATCATGAATAAATTGAACCTCGGTTAAGAGTTAATCGAAACTGGACCTAAGACAAGAATATAGGCTCATTTTTATTAATATTAATATTAATCTCGGTTTAACTAACTCCTCATTTTTTTCCAATTCTGAGAATTAGAAAAAGATAAAGAGTAAGTCGAACTAAGATTAAAGTTAATCTATATTGGTAGAAATATATAATATTGAACTATAATATTTCTAGATTGCGCATTTAAAGAGTGAGGGAGGGGGGGAAGGAGGGTAAAACTTAGATAGAAAAGGGTGCACTTATTGTGTACGCACTATAAACATTCATGTCATTATAAACACATAATGACTGTATAACAAGACAGAACAGGACTAGATCCACACACAATATGTGCGTCCTTTTCTACTTGAATCTTACCCTTACTCCTCGAATTTCGGAGAACACAATGATCAGTCTAGTTATACATTGTATCAGTCTAGTTATACATTGTAGTGTTATACATTTGTTCACCAAATAATAAAGAAGAATAAGACGATACATTATGCATTTCATGCGTAATTTGAAACGCACCCTCTGTCTATAAAAGAGAGTTGAAATTAACTGCTATTCGATCCCAAAGGATCGAGAAATCAATTAGGTTAGGTTAGTTTTACCTAAATTTATGTTTTTAGAAAATCAAGTTCTTCTAGACAGTCGAAAATTGTTGTTGATTGTTTATATTTACATTTCTTATTATAATTTTTGTTTTGTTATTCTTTATACGAATATTTAATTAGTTTGATTAAGCGCCAGAGAAAATAGAAGCAAATTATAAATGTTAATATGAAAGAAATAATTGATAATTTTCTATTTATATATATATTCTTGTATTTATATATATTTCTATTTATATATATTCTATTATATATATATTCTATTTTATATATGTATATATATATATATATATATATATTATATATATATATATTATATATATATATAATATATTTTACACTCAGTAGAACAATGAGTTAAGGTGTGTAACGACTAAATCAATTTCTTCAGTAATCTCCGCAGTCAAATTACTAAATCATAATCGCGAAGCATACAACATTTTCGGTAAAAAACGCACAAAGATATGCATCTGGTTTATTAAAAAAAAGCCATCGTTTACTCTTCTGACTGTTTTATGTAAAATAAGTTCCACGGGTGGCCTCGCAGTCACGTTGGTATTCTCATGCAGAGCACACAACCTCGTCTTTCACGGAGCGCAATTGCGCAGACATTTCTTCAGACCGATCCACCCACTGAGATCTATCGATATCTGCGGCGTTTTCTCGAACTCGTGACTTTGTCAAGCGACGTCGTTTGTATGTGATTAATCCTTTCAACCTTCACATAGAATGATGGTCGACGAGTTCTCTGGAGAAGCGATTCGAGTTCGAGTTAATGATTTCTATTTAACATTCTTAATAGATTTGAAAAGCGTAAACTGAAACATGTTTACAATTAAATTCAAACCCACCATTAATCTTATCAAACATATGGTACATCAAATAGCAGCTCATTAAACCATAGTGAGAAACATCTGTAACTTCTTTGCTGAATATGAAGAAAACTTTATTCAGCAAATTTATGGCTTTGCCCAAATTTTCAACTAATGAGCTGATAAGCTAATTAGTTCTCAAAAATCTTGGAACACACATGCTATTAATGATAGAGATTAGATTAGATTCAATTTTGACTTAATTGAAATGATTACCATAAAGTTCCCCTAAAATATTGAACAAATTCTCATTTTTTCTTAATAAATCAATTTTAGAATAATAAGCAATTCCTATTATGTTGTATTATCGGGCAACAAAAATAAATATTCAGCTTTTCTTTATATACTAATAATCAACACTCTTTATTAAAATAAGTGTAAACAAATATTTGATCTCTTGTTAAAAACAGTCATAGAATATATTCAATCCATACATTCGTCTCACTATATTATGACTAATGTCACCTACAACCATAAAATCAATTTCCAATAAATTATCTTTACAAACTGAAACTCCCTCTACAACGAATCAGTATGCTACATATTATTTAAAAAATTTAATTAAAAAATTTAATTATTTAATACAGAAATTATTATATAATCGTGATATATTAAATAAGTGCAAAATTATTATAAACGTTGTCATTTTAGAATTAAATTTATTTATAATATTTTGCTGTTCTGCTTTCATTAAAATAATAGGCATTGGTATAATAAATTTTCTTGAAATAATTAAAATTAGACAAATTTTATTGAAAAGATTAAAATTTTTAAATTTAAATTATAGTATTTGATAACCTAATCCTTTTTATATTGACATTGAATTTGCATCAAAGTGAAAAAATAAGGTGTTCATATTTGTAATTGTTTTTAGCTATAAGAATTCATATGCTTTTCAAATAAATTTTCACGACGTCTACTTTTTATGTCGTCATATTTTCATCGATAAACGAGTACTGTTCTGCGAACCTGTTGCCATATAATAGTGCGCACAGACCTAACTTAAGATGAAAAGCTCTTTTAACAAAAGCACTAAATCATTGTTTTATGAGATATTCGCATATGTAAAATAACGCATCAATGTGAAAAAGCGCGCATCTCTCTTCGCGAGCTAGAGTCGCACAACATCCGATCGTTACGTACAACGATCATATCGTTGACCAGGGTCCATCCGGTTGACATGAACCGTAAAACATTCTTTGTTCGCACGCGCGTGGCATGGTTGTCTGCCGTGTCTCAAAGCTGAATTTCTCAACCGTCAGTGATCTTTTATCCAAGTATCAGTTGCTCGTAAAATAAGTTACTATGAATATATTTAGTCTCATAGAATATATTTAGTCTTCCCGATTTAGAAAAATAATCAACCAACAATTTTGATCTTAGATTAAATATATAATAACGATGTGTTAATCATTGAAGAAGTACTTATCTTTAAAAATAAAAATAAAAATAGAGAATAGTTTGTAAAAGTTGTATATGTATGTGTAATCTAACGAAAAGATAGGAGAAATTTTGTTCTCATAGTCACTCTGTGAGTTGGATAAATCAAATATGTCAGGTTCTAAAAAATCCCAAATGCTGCACTAATAGCTCATCATATCGCGAGAGCACGTTCTTCGATTATAAAAAGGATCTCGTTCAGCGACAAAATTTGTGCTTATGCGTTTCCTTTGTACACAATACCCGAAAAGAATTCACAAAATGTAGAGGAAAGTTGTTATGTTAATATGATCCTTCTTCATAGAATCATATAGTATTGCAGGAAATGAGGATTGAATTAATAAATTCGAACATAGCACGAGAACGCATTTAAACGAATGTGAATCTTAAAGCCAAATTTTTCTTAAGTTTTATTTTAAAGTCGATTTAACTCATGAATATTTTACTTCGGCATAATTTATTTCCTTATCTGTAATGCATTGCACTGATTACATATAAGCAAAATACATTACTTTGCATTATTAGAGCAAAGCACGAAGTATTTTCCATCATATACTAAAATAGAAAGATACTTTGCGCATATAAATAAAGCTAAATATATGATCGAGACTAATTCTGATTTATTCTTATTATCAGATTTGATATTATATCTAAATACGAGTCATTATTTAAAAAAGATTAAAAAATACTAAGCCGCGAAAGTTACATGAAAATCGTTTCGTTCAGAAACATTTTCTAACTTGTGCAGACCTAAAATAGAGACATTACGTATAAATAAAGCTAAATATATCGAAACTGATTTCGAGTTTATGTTATCTCATATCTGACTCTATATGTGATAAATACAAATCATTATTTAAGAAGGATTAAATTGCAAAAGTTACATGAAAATCGTTCCGTACGTGAGTATACGAAATAAATCTTCAACGTTTCTCCACGGTAGATCTCCGTTTGCACGATGGATTTCAAGTCACGATCGCGATAAGATTGAGAGCTGTTCCCGAAATCACCTCCTCTAACATATGTCGCGGCTGGCATGACGCGATCTCGCGTAGGATTTCCATGGAGATCCATGGAGATCCAGGGAGAAAAATGTTTGGGAACGTCGTCGAGAGGATGGAAGTACGCGAACCGAACACTTGATAAATTCATCCCAGACGTGACACATACACATCGATACAAATTAGAGAGTTAGCGCTATGTTGAAAATATGTAGTCTTATTTTCAGAGCATTACTTGTATAGATTTAAGGCATCTATCAACTCAATCTGAGTCCGTAGTCTGTAATCGGTGAGACGGAATTGGTTGAAATTGATAAATCGATATATAGAGTTTTAATATTTCTTACTATATTTATAAAATTTCATTAATGTGATTGTGAGATTATCGTTTTTTTTTTTTTTAAGGAAAGCAATTATCGCTTACTTAGCGCCTCTATGATCTTCAGTTTCTATCAAAAGTTCGGTAGAACGTAACGTGAAGATTCTAACAAAGCTGCGATTAAACGCTTCTTTGAACCCCCTACAAAACCGGTTCTCCTTTTTTCATAGGTGTCGTCACCGCCCAGATGCGCCCTATGAAGGGCGTCGCGTTCGATTATGTGTGCTTCTCTGTTAGGGCGTATTATAGGTATTCAAGAGCGAGAGAATGCACTAAAAGAAAGAGAGAAGGAAGGAGCACTCTCCGAGTGTCCCCGACCTGCTCTAATCTGCTTGGCATCAGAGATCTCATGAGTTTCTTAATTCTTCCTCTCTATACCGCTTTCTGCTTACTCTTTTCTCTCCTCTTCTCTAATGGACGATGTGACACCGCGATTCGAATCGTTCGAGCTTGTAACGTGGTACTTTACTTAGATTGGAATTTCTTCGATCGACTAAAATCTTGTCGAGAATACGTAAGAAAAGAAAAGGCACGTTGAATAAAGAGAATATATAAAAATCTTCAATTACATTAAGCAGCAATTCAAGACCCACATTTACGTGTCTGGTGAAATTGTTAGATAATATATAAATTAAGAAATAGATTTTATCAATATATGATTTAATAAATAAATTTTTTAAATTAATTTTATATTTGTCATATTGTCGTTATATTTACAATCGCGATAGATAATTAGAAAAATTAAATAAAGTTTATCTTGAAAATATTCTCGAAATTCAATGATAATTTTTGAAAAAAGATTACCCACATACATGTGCGCATTAATATCTTTTAAACTTTGCAATATTTTTCTGAAAATTATTTAGAAAACAATTACTTAAATAATTGAGGGTAAAATCCAAGATTAAAATATTAAAATTAAGAATTTAATGTAATTTTATGTTACAAAGTGTTCAGTTTTTCAAAAAGGTTAACAGTTTAACTGATACGTGTTTGTTTTGACTTCTTTAGACGTTTCTTTAGACATTTCAACGTACGCAAGGCTTCCGTGCATTGTATTATCATTCGCACCGCGAGATTCAAATCGACAGATAACGACCGTGCTACTGTATGTTGCCGCCCGAAATGCAATCAAGAACGAGAAGAAATCAAACGCGATTATTTTCCGCATGCTATTCGACTATTAACACATGTAATTAATTAACTCGCGTAATTAACAGCTGCAAATATATTCGGTATGAAGCAAATATTGAAGTACACGATTTATTAAAGCATTAAAGCATTCAAATATTTATGTTAAAATGTCATTTTGTGCAGATAATTATTATACACACGCGCAAACAATATATTATCTTATGATACTTAAACTTTGATTTAAATTTAATTTTTCATTACTTTCAATTGAAGTGCACTGAATAATAGAATTATCGAATATATTGTATATCTCAAAATATATTAGTCATACAAAACTGAATTTTGATTGTATATCGAGTTGTATATATTCGGCTGATCGTGTTTTAATTAATTATATTCAATTTTATTAATATGGCGTTGTATCTCTGTGTTATTAGAATGACAATGTAATTAATTATTCGGACATTGCAATCGCATTTCGATAAGCTTATCAAATAAAATAGCAAAGTATATTAAAATACGTATGTGATTAATATGTGTGATCATAATTAAATATGGTTTCGTAAATATTGTGTTATAGGAGTGCCACGAAGAAATAAGTTTGACAATGAGAGAAGCAGAAAGAAGTCTGAGAGTTTCGAATCAATCATCTTCGTCGTTGCATATCATAATGATATTTTTTATTAAGATAATGGATCTTTAAGATAATTGAATCAGATCTATATATTATATTGATAATAATAAGATATATAAATTTATATATCTATATACATATTGATAATAATAAGATATATAAATTTGTATAAATGTATACGTATATATTATAATAATTAAAGAAAATAAAAATAAGTAAATAAATATAATATCTCATAAAGATCTATTATTTTTTTAATAGATATTCTCTCTCTCTCTC
>NW_012130081.1:917291-919306 GCF_000143395.1 Atta cephalotes | reverse complement strand
CTCTCTCTACTACTATATTATTACTTATTCGTTAGTTGTCGTGTGTGTGTGTTGTGTGTGTGTGTGTGTGTGTGTGTGTGTGTGTGTGTGTGTGTGTGTGTGTGTGTGTGTGTGTGTGTGTGTGTGTGTGTGTGTGTGTGTGTGTGTGTGTGTGTGTGTGTGTGTGTGTATGGGTTGTCCAAAAAAGTTCGTGCCGACTAACCTATATCATTTAATAAATGTATATTAAAATTTAAATTTTCTGCGTTTCAATTTTCCTTCAATATCGGCACGAATTTTCCGGACAACCCAATATATATATATACACTTAGGGATTTTGTAGTACAAATATTTAATCTTATAAATGATATATTATATAATTAAAATATATTGAATTTTTTTTATGCAGAAATTATTACTTAAGTATGATTTTTATGAAACTTCGGTTTTTAATAACTGAAAACAATAAATATGCATTAATAATTTTAATTGTCACGTGATAATAAATAAAAATGTTCACACGCGCAATTAAATCGGAAAAAATTACAGCGTTAATTCAATCAATAATTAAAAAGTATATCTGTGAAATATAAATTGATACTTGCTTACATCACGTTCGATTTTTTATAAAGGAATACGTGTGTTCTGTAGGAAAGTCACGTACGATAGTCCAGTTAACCGGATTTAAGTAGAGGTGAAATCCGCTATGGCTAGCATCTCTGTATAAATCGAGACCTGCGATCGACGTGCCGAACGTAGGGGAATAGTGCGGTCAAAATAACCAGAGATAATGACTATAATGATGTAACGTACTGAATTGAAGAAAACATAGTTTCATCAAATTGCGCGGGGATATTGTTGGATAGTAGTAGTATGCGTCACGTGAATCGCGGTTATTACGGGAATGCGGTATTGATAAATATGCAGAAGCAATGGGCTTTTGTGGCACGTTACACCTGCGGTTTCATAACTAGCGACATAATGAACGGCAATGTTGATATGCCTTATTGATATCTGTAATCTCGGAAGTTGTTTTCTCGTCCTGATAGGTTCTCTTTCTTTTGCGGAAAATATAATTGCCGTAGTAACGCAACAACTAGTTTCTCGAGTATTTTGCTGTGTATTCTTCGAATTCAGTAAAATTAAAATCTTTTCTTGTAATCTTGTATTGTATAAAGAAATTTTATAAAGTAAATTATGATAAAGATACTTCTAAATTTTAATAGTTTATTACTTAATATATTTTTATATGAGAATACATTAATCTTGCATCTTTCACATTATATTACTTTTAAAAAATTGATATCAAGATTTTATAATTTTTACATTTGATACAAACATAGAAGAAATATAGTTATTGATCTTCACAGAAAATGATCAATAATGAGATGAATAGTAGGAAAGAAATATCCTTTTCAGTTGAGAAAATCGAATCTTCGATTTTCTCAATTTGAGATTCATCCGGAAATTCCATCCCGTAAATTAATTCTAACTATAAATTCTGATCTTCACCTTTGTTCCTTCGAGTAGCAAAAGGGATCGCGCGCCATAATCGTGCTTTTCGTGGGAATCCGAGTGGTCGTCCTAGCCATATAAGTCAGCACGCGACCATTACGTACACTTTGATCCTTCGGCTCGATTGCGCGGCCCTTGTCGGAGCTAATGGTCCAAACAGGAAGCACAAGCATGCTTACACATTTATCGAGGCGATCAAATTCCGTGCAATGCTTCTTTAATATATAAAGTCTTCTTTAGACAATTAACATAATTTTTAAATATAAAAATTTCTGTGATAGACTTATCTTTATATACATACAAGTTATAAATACAATAAATATTCTATTATTATTACAATTTAATTTATGCAATATTAATTCAAATATTAATAATAATCTAGTTTTCAATGTAATATTGTTTCATATTAATTTTCTTATGCGGAGGAAAAGAAATAATTTTTTTAAATATATTTATACAAGTTATAAATGCAATAATATTTTAATTCTTAGTATATATGATTGGATCATTGTGTCTGCTAC
>NW_012130081.1:883530-917271 GCF_000143395.1 Atta cephalotes | reverse complement strand
GGTAGTACTATTAGTTGTTCGTCGTCGTACTTTACTTTTCTTTATTAATTAATAANAANANANATATAATATATANANANANANATATATATATATATATATATATATATATAAATATATATATATATATATATATATATATATATACAATTTTTTAAATACAACTTTATAAATACTTTTTAAAAATGTTAAAATATATATAAGAATTACTCCAGAATTTTTACATATTTATTAAAATAATAAAAATTAATTTGAAACAAGAATGATCTATCGTGTGTAATAAAAGGGAAATAGTTGTGAACAACGTTTAATTTGTATTGTTAGTTCTAATATAATTTAGAGATATAATTTTATAATAATTTTTCTATAGTTGTGAAGAAAAAGAACTATTATTTTTCGTAGTCTGATATTGCTAGAATTTTCAAACAGGAAGTAAATTGAAGAGATTTTCTAGCAATTTACAGCGGCTTTAAATTCCGCGCGTCTTGATATCAGCATATTCCGTCCAGATAGTGGTCCAGCGTTTAGTGGCCCATTACCCTTAGGCCATTCTTGATATCGTTGATGAAGTGAAACGCCCAGTCGGCAACCGTAACCAAACGATAAATCGAGTTTCTAAGAGCTCCTCCATAATTCTGAAAACGACTATGTGATCCATACTTTTAGCGTTGAAGGGTTTATCTGTTATTTAATGGTTGATTATATTCATCGCTGAGAGTATTAGGCTAATTATCGATACCGCATTTCGAAAATGTTAATTCCTCTATAGACTTTTATATCGCGAGAAAGTTCGGACTTTCTTAGATTGGAAAAAAGTTCTTCTTGGAAATAGAAACTTAAAATAATCGTCGATTCACATTTACAAATAAAACGAAGTTACATGAATATTCAAAACTCTTTTGTGGGGCGAATAAATCACGAGATTAGATACAGAAATTGCGAGAACACAAATCGAGAAAGAAAGATGGAAAAATTACAGATGTGTATATCGTTCATAAATCAAGAAAAGACATTGCACGGACGTACGAGGATGCCACTGAGGAGCAAAGCTCTATCTGATCAATTTAGTTAAACGCCTTTACTATATTATTCTTAACTGATTTTCACCTTTTACCCTCTTATCTATTATAGAATGTGTTCTTCGTTTTTTTGCAGCTCTGTCCTCTGCAAGACGTATATGATAACAATAAAAAGAAAAATGCCAATATTTCCTAAAGAATTTCTTAAAGAATTTTAGATTTCTCAATTTAACTATTTACAATAACAATAATTTGTAGAATATTGTAAACGAGAAATAAATAACAATATTATTATGCGATATTCTCATTTTAATTTTTATTAAGTTTGTTCACTAGCTTTTTTTTCATTAAATGACAACAAAAAGAAAAATCTCGTTGTTTCCTGTAAAAATTACAAATTTCTCGATTTAACTATTTTCTGAATTACGAAAAATTAGTAATATTATTACATGATTTTCTCATTAACTTTCTTTATTATTTCTTTATTATAGCAACAAAAAGAAAATCTTGTTATCTCCTTCAAGAATTTTTCGATTTTACCATTTATAATAACCGCAAAATATTCTGAATCGCGAAAAATTAGCAATATTATTATACGACTTTTTTATTTTAATTTTTATTAAATTTGTTCGCTAATTTTCCGTTTTTTATTAGATTCATAAAAAGTAAAAAAAAAATTAGAATGTCCCAATTATCTTTCCGAGACTTTGTCCGTCTAGTATCGTTAAACTAAAACACAGTAATTTGTCTTTCGAAATCATCGTAGACTTGTGACGCTTGTTTTTTCCCGGTGAGTGCGTAGGCGTCCAATGGAAAAGACTACTACTGGGGTTTGTTCACCGGCGTGGAGGCCCTTAGCCTCGCATTCTCCACCTCGGATGTGATGTTAATTGTACGCAAAGGAATAGCACACGCATATCCATTCATTCTGTTATTTCATGCGGCAGTTGCGTGGTTCATAGGCACGACTCTCCGTACGACGAATTCCTTTCCTGGCTCATCCTCATTATTGCCGCCGTCCTCTTCGAAAATTATTTGGCTCGTGCTTACCTCGACCAACCGTCGCGACAAGATGGGTTTACCGAGCTGATTACTAAAGATCGCAATAATCCCGACGACGTGGATGCGGAAACAGAGTTACACCCGGGAAATATTCCAGCACGATCCAACTGGAGAAAATATAATTACGGAGCTCGCGAGCCGAGGTCGCGAACACACCGTTCTGTGCTCGCTTTGCGGATCTGGTCGCTCTGCTGCAATTTCCTTAGCCTATGCTATCTGCTTACGCGATGCACGACACAGTTTTGTGTTTTCCGAAGCTGCAAGAGTAAATGCGATTACACGGGGTCGGACGAGATTGCGCCGTTGTTTGCACTTTGGATAAGTATACGGGCGTGTACAATTTTATTTTTATTCACGTTGTTGACTTATGTAATAAGCAATCTCGTAGAAACTTGAACGCAACGAAAGAAAAATAATTATGTTGCTTTTTCTGGATTTTAATAATCTAGTCGTTTATGAAATTTAAACAACGTTATGTTTATCGTAATACATAGGTTTCAAAATACATAGGTTTTATATAAAATCGGATTTGTTCCCTCTGCATTCTCGGTTCTTTCTATTCTTTACCGACATTTATGAGTACAGAATAATTCTGTCAATGGGATTTTAATGAAGTACTTAAAAGTACTTATTGCCTAGTACTATAAATAATATAGTGCTATAAAGATAATCTCTTCATTTAAACAAAATCGTTACAAAATCCGCGATAAATAGCGACTTATTCACATCGCTCAGAAAAAGTGGTCTAATAATTACGGTAGGAATATAATGCACTAAAAAAAACTCATTTAATATTCATAGATTAATTTTTACGATCTTATTCGGTCGATCTTGGCGTGTCGACCATTGTTATCCGTCGGCCAATCGAAATTAACGATCGAAAAAACGCCTTAACGTCCGTAATTAAAGTCCTTCGCTTGTGCTGCCACTAACACGTAGTCCTGCGAAGATTATACGCTCTTGGCGAGTGAACCTCTCACTAACTCGAAATGATACGAGCACAATAAACATAACCATTCACGCATTAAAATATTTCAATTGGCCTAAAAAGCCCGGCAAAGAGGAAATACGGATAAGATGAGAGTGAGAGAGATCAACCACATGAGCTGTCGTAAATTATATTTTTATCAGACACACGGCTAACCGATCATAAACTCGAGACGCGTCGTCGTTGTTGCGAGAGATTTTTCCCACATATACATCGACTTGAGCCGATCGTAAACGCTTCGTGAAGAATATCACGAGGAAACGCTTTACTCCTTGACATTTCCCATAGTATTGTCTGGCAGATTATCATATTACACGTACGCGCAACGGCGCACCGCTGATGCTTTCAGATTTGCTTTTTTGCTGATACGAGATATTCGCTGATATGATGGACTATAGAGCGCTTACGTAAAGAGGTGTGTATTTCCCGCTACCGTTTCGCGATCGCGAAATGATTTTGAATTTTATTTGCACAGAGATGATACATCGGCTATTAATATCGAGATAATATGAATATTTAACGAAAGTTATCACGAGAAAACATAAACACAGATGTAATTATATAAATATATATTTTTTAATTTTTTATAAATTATTATATAAAAAAGAGAGATATTCAAAGCTTAATAAAATTATCCATGCAGCAAGCAAGCTGATGCTATTTACTGGCATTTGGTTAAAATGACGACAAATAACGGTTTGCTAAGTAATTAAAACAAAATAATAAAGTAAATAATTAAAATGAATTATTAAAATCTAATAATAAAATAAAAAAATAAGAACATGGATCGTAATGTTATATGTTATATCAAAGATAATATCGATAGAAATATTTTAAACTTCATAAGATGTGACATTAACAAGTACGTGCCACACACGGAGTTTGATTCTTTTCAAAGTCGACCGGGTCAGCGACTCGGTGAAGTGGCGCATCAATTATTCAAAACAATAAGCCAACGATTGGTCGACACACACGGAGGTGCTTCTCGATCATGCCTTCCTTATTGCTATCGGCCAGACTCCAATATCCATATACCAGATTGACGTCTCTCTTTCACAAGATATGAGACGCAATCGGAAAAATCACAGAGATCGATAAGAAATGACGGCAATGGAATTTTGTCATTTCGTTAGAAGCGTATAATTAGTATAACAGAAATTTTGCATATATAACATTAATTATACTGTATTATACAAGATGATTATAGGTTGCTCAATGAAAATACTTATCTTCCTCGAGAATTCTTCATAAATAGACATTTTTAAGAAATCTTGCCTTATAGCATGTAAGTAATAAAAGTTTACTTGCTGCAAAAGGCAAATCAAGCGTGTAGTTATTTAGAAATTAAAAATCGTATAAAGCTACCAGTTCTGCTAGGTTTTATCGTTAGAAGATATAATTTTTAGTCGGTATGATTAGCAATTATATTTTTTATGCAATCAATTGGTTTAGTTTTGTTCATAAGCGATTACAATTAAACTGTGTACAGTAAAACCTGTTATTTTGTTCCCACAATACATCGTGCATTATTATTGTAATATTTGATATTGGCGTGGAATACTTCCTGTCCACATCAACATCAATTAAACTTGGAGAACAATACGGCATGCAACTTTATAATCCGTCATGGAACAATAACATATAAGAATATAAAGTAAAAATCGCAAATTTTATTAACTGATTGTCACGGTGACAATGGGCAATCAAAATATGCCAGACAATAACATAATTTTGCAAAATATTAGCTAAAGAAACATATTTAATATTAAGCAGCGTCGTGACACCTTATGTATTATGTATAATAAATACATATAATATATTATATTCCGCGCTGCAAACATGGAATGAAATTTCTAACGCATAAAATTTCCGCGGTGTAGATTTCATCTTCTAGAACACTCGCGAAAGTTTTACTCGATATTATTCATGATTAATGGCGAACGTCGAAAATTAGTTCGAAAAGGGTTGAAAAGAGCAAGTTTTTACGCAAGAAACACTTTTTACGTCAAGAAACCTGAAATGTACTACGTCACCGGGAAAGCAGACAATATTGCGAAGAAAATATACGTCATATGAAATATGCAGTTCTTAATTGTGGAACTTTTAACTGCAAATCGTCGTGCAAATGCAATTAAGGAATCTCAA
The DNA here is from genome assembly GCF_000143395.1 of Atta cephalotes. Lineage (NCBI taxonomy): Eukaryota > Metazoa > Arthropoda > Insecta > Hymenoptera > Formicidae > Atta > Atta cephalotes. The sequence goes on along the minus strand of NW_012130081.1, from coordinate 912,057 downwards.
GAGGGCGATCGTCGTCCACATCACCAATGAGGCAAGAGTCGAGACGTCGACCGTGATATCGCGCGATTTAATCTTCTTGTATCTGTCCGATCGTTTTTCTTCTTTTTATACATTCTCCGCGATTTAATGGTCGTTAAGAGTGTCTTTAACACCGTCACGCTCTTTCTTTCCGCCGGATATCGCTTGCGCTTAATTTGCGAAAATAAAAAATAGGAAAGTGATTTCCTGCGCGCAGCGAGATAATTGCTACATTGGAAAAAGAGTAATTGGATTAATTGGAATTCTGGTTGAAAATAGACAAATCAAGAATTTTTTGGTTGAATGTATTATAATTCTAGTTGATTGAAGTAACCAGAATTCTGATTGGTATAATCAAAACCTTCTAGTTCATTTTCTATCAGAAATGTATTCGTGAAAATCCTATTTCATATTTCATAGAAATGAATTGAAAAAAAGAATTTAACATGTATGTACGATGTTTACATTACATTTGTTAGCACATTTTTATTTAACCAAGTAGAAATACAACATTCAACAAATTTGACAAAATTTGAGTTAAATGCAAATACATCCCGTTTATTAAAGCTTATAGAAGGAATGCATTTGCTTCTTATTGCTTACAATAAATTTCCAATTTCGCTGGCGATAAAATAATAATTTATGTACTGTAAATAATTTATGATAACGCTTATTTCAGACTGTTTAAAATAAACATTATCAAATTATACTTTCACGATAAAACTGATGAATGCATTTAAAAATGTGAACTATTATATAGCTATACAAATAGCGAATAATTTAGAATAATTTATGGTTCACTAATTGCAGAAGTAATTTCTATTATTGAAATTGTACAATTACAATCAGTTTAATGTTTTAAATTAAAAACGCATCCTTTTGAAAGCATTTTGAAGAGGTAAGAAATTTATTAATACAATCACCTTGGCCTCTACTCGGAAGCTCGCAGCTTGCAATTCAATTTAATTGCAGACTGGAAACAAGAGTCATTCATTTATAATACAATTTTAATCTCAAAGGCGATTCAATCATTTTATGAAGTTAAGCTCTTGTTTCTTTATTATCTTTCAGTATTATTATTATTAAATAATGTGATAATACTGTAATACAATCATATCAAACTTTTTAAAAAGCGCATTATTCCTTAATATAATAAATAATTTAATACGTACTGAAAGAGAAATGTATTAATAACTAATTATTTGAATGGTACTTTACAAAAAATAAATATTTGCTAAACAAATAATAACAGTTAAATCACATTAATTGTTCTTGTAGCAAATAAATGTATGTTTACATTTAGTAAATATACAACTGACGTTATACTATAAACAAACTTTTATCCAAATTTAATACATTTTTCGCTTATATAATAAATAAAGTAATGTAATAAATAAATGAAATATTATATTTTGAATATTTAATATTGAAGTAAATTTTAATAATTAAAGGAAATGTGGTATTATACCTAGTCATATATTGAATTATGTTTTGCAATTTTAGATGTTGTAAAAATATGCGCGACAAGACTGGCAGATAGATCTAAGACGACAGCGTCACCACGAAAGCAGGCAAGAGAACAAAATCATCGTACCGTTATTTTTAACGTTTATATTCGGAAACGAGGGAATCCTTGTCTGTGCCCTGCGATCTAAATCGTCGTAGACGTCCCTGATGCCAAAAATATTATAGTACAAGGGTGAAACTGCGTAATTGAATGACTCATTCTCGTTAAAACAATTTACTCTAAATTTAACGATTAGTACCAATCTTGAAAAAAAAAGAGTTAAGAAATTGCGAACTCTATCAGAAGACGTAATTCACGTAATTTATCGTAATTTTTAATTAAAATTTTCATAAAAGTTGATAATTTTATATAAAAAGAGATCAAATAATAATATTGATAACAAATCTTGATAACAAAATTAGACATAATTTCTGCAATTTAAACTACATATTATGTGAATTATATCAAAGTTACAACTTTATACCGAGATCAGTAAATAAACACGTATTTCCGTGATTGATTTCTACACTCTGTACAATATTGGATCAGTACTCAAAAACTCTTATAATCATTACGATCGATTTCTGAAAACTCCGGCAGAAACGATAATCTTCGAAAGGTCAGCAGCCACGCTCACGATTTCGCAGACCTGCAGGCTTGCAATTCGAGTCGAAGGATTAGGCAATTCACGTAATTATGACGATCCCTGGATCATTGACCTGGTGAATGCATATAGCTATCTATTATAAATTATACATTTGTTAGATTTTCATACGAACTAGTTCGTTTTAAAATTTAGTTCGCTTTAAAATATCCCTAATAAGACATTCTCGTTGCTACACCTATGCTTGTATTTTGGGTATCGAAATAGGTATGGAAAAGCTAGGTAGTAAGATAATATTGTGACGGCGCCCACGAGGTGTAAGAAAAATACGTGTGTGAAGAACAAACAACATAAGGTATTGAGCAAAGCCCGGAGTAAACGTACCGCAAGTGACGCGTAGGTAGAAACCGACAATGTGCGAAGAAATCTAACCTTTCGAAAGATATTCCATCGCTTGCTTACTAACGCTTAAAAAATTCAGATGGTGTTACAAAACTAACACATACTTATAATTACTTAAAACATTGTGTGATAATATTTTGTGATAAAAAATAGAGGGGATACATTCTGTTGTCTTCGAGCTTCAACTATCACAGTTTCTTCGTTCTAATCTTTTCTCTCTAATCTTTTCTCGTCTCTTTATGCTTCTCTAAATTAGTTTTTTATATATATATAAAGTTTTATATATATATATATATATATATATATAATAAAGTAAATACTATCCTATAGTAAATTTAATTTAATATTAGCCAATGTAATACTGAATAAGTTATATATACTAAAGTGAATATTATATACTCATATAGATAAAAGAAGTGTTTACTTTTAAGATATTAAAATTTTTTATTTTTGTCTCCGTTTTGTAAATATTTGAAAATGTTTTAGTTTTACATTTTGTCAATAAACAAAACACTATATTTAAAATGTTTAAAATTGAAATATCTTTTATTATTGTACGTTTGTTTTACAAAAATATTTTAAACGTAAACATTTTAAACCCTGCACTTTTTACAGTATACTCTTACAAACATCTAATTTAATTCTTAGTATACAGACGATTAGATCATTTGTGTTTTGCATTTTCGAAAAACTTTTTTTCGAAAAACTAGACACATCAAGTAATTAGTTATAATATTTATATATAATTTTTTTAAACACACACCTTATATTTTATAAAGATGTTGAAATATGTAAGAATTACTTAATAATTTTTAATTTGTTAAAATGATGAAAATTAATCTGGAATAAACAAACGACCCATTGTGTATAATAAAGGACCAGTAAATCATCATTACAGGTTTAATACTGGTCAATTTAATATTGAAAGATAATGATTAATTACTTACTTAAATATTAAAAGCACTGTTGTTCACGCTTAATAAGTTAATTAATTACCTTTTAATATTAAATTTCTGTAAGGGTAGAATTTCGTATAATCGCATTGTCGATTAGGATCGCATAACAAAAATCGATTAAAATTCCGAAACGCTAATATCTTCCTCCATGTGGGAAACGTCACCTTTCCATGGCGAAACGAATCGCTGCGTGGGCGATGGAAAAATCGGCCGTGCCCCGAGGGCCCGCTAATTTAATTGCCAGTCTTTACATCGTGAAGGAGCGCACACTACGACGGTGGGCGTACATTTCGTACGCGCGTGCATACACGCGTGCACGCAGGTGTATCGCCGAGCGTCGGTACCGATAATAGTACGGTTATAATAACAGAGAGCGGCTCTGGTACACAAGCCGACGTTCAGAAACGCCGACGCGCTGCCGCTGGAAAGCCACGATGGTCGGACTAGACTTGAAGCACCGGCGGATGCGTGCATCGGGAAAAACATTTTCTCGTTTTAGTATCTCCCATACAATCTGAATATATTCACAGACTGGTCTAATGCTGCTCTCTCAAGATTCTCTAATCTTCTACAGGGTGTTTATATGGATTAAGGTTATGCCCCTTTACAAAGATTTCGTAGTTGTAGAAATATTTATATTTCTTACAATCATCTTTTTTACAGATTTAAATGTGAGAGTCAAATAACTAATCAATTGTTAAGTTCAAGAAATAATATCCTAATTATTATTAATATAACAAAGAAGATTTAATATAAATATGTAATAATTCTATTTTATTATAAGAGAGAGGAAAGTATTTAGTTAATAGACAATACTTCTATAAGTATCTAAAATTTCATTGCTTGCGTCATGTTCACTGTATATATATTCCCGCGTCACTAACACACATGTATCGTCAATTTGCGTTTCATATACTTATATCGTTTTACTCTAGGAATAGCGCTCAACTTGTAATCATGGTTCCATGGAATATCGTATCGCGTTTAAAGTGCTGCTTTAATGAAAATGCCGTAGCGTGCCTCTGCGGGTGGCTTAGTGTTATTTGATTACCGGCTTCTTAACGTCCGTCGTTTTTTTTTTTGCAACAACCGACGATTTACTCTCGGTATATTTCCGTTCGCGATTAGCGCTATTGAAGCCGTGATGTCGAGTTGAATGGAAAATCCTGCATGCATATTTGTTGAAATTGAATTTTACCTTTCCTATTAATATCAGCAAATCTATAATTGATTGAAACGAACCGACGCAATTTCAACCATTTTGCAATGAGCGAAGCTCCAGCACTCGATTACCGGTACGTTTATTTTTGCGACTGGTGAAACGCCCTTACATTTCATTGTAAAGGCGCCGCTGCAAGCGATATGCAAATACGGAAGCGAATGACGTGAATTGATCATGTAATGACTTATTCGCGAATTAACTCGTCTCTCATCGTTATATCCCGTTTTTCGATAGGTTCACTCGCAAAGAAACTCGATTGAAATATACAATTAGCAAAATCGTCGATTAATATTTATCGCAGCACAACCGTTTATCGCTGATGACACTGTATTTTGGTGTATACGTGTGCACATCTGTTAGGACAGCTTGTCCGATGCACGGTATGCGGCGACCAGAAACTTGAAATATGAGCTCTTCGCACGAATGCTGGTCTCGTGCCACCTAGATAGAATTTTTTGCTTCCCAAATTGTAATTTTACTCCATCACTCAGAAATATGTTGTCTTCGTATTTCGATATTTTTTTCCATGAAATAGTACCGCAATATTCTGTGAAAAACGATATATACGATAAAATTGATTTCCAAATATAATTACTGGAATTGGAATCCCTTCGGGATTAGCAATTAATTTTTACGATTTATTCCGTCATAATTATACATCATTGATATTACCGATAAATTTTACAACTGTTGTGCGTGATTTTGAAACGAGAGTTTCACATTACGAAAATATTTTACAGAAAAACCGATTTAAAAATCGTCATCTTTGTATTTTGACTTTCACCTTTTTTTTTATAAAATAGTACCACAATATTATGCAAAAATATATGCATATACAGTTATTATAATTATTATTATAATTAATTTCCTAATTTTATTATTGGAATTGGATTTCTTCGGGATTAGCAATTTATTTTTAGGTTTTCCCGTCATAACCGTATATTAGTATTATTGGCGATAAATTTTACAATTGCTATGTGTGGTTTTGAAACGAGAAATATTTTCACATCACGAAAATATTTTATAGAAGACACTAATTTAGGAATAAATTGTCTTTGTATTTCAATATTTTCCATGAAAGTATCATAATATTCTGCAAAAACATATATATCTATAGCAAAATTGATTTCCAAATACAATTATTGAAATCGGATTCCTTCAGAATTAGCAATTAATTTTTACGATGTATCCCCCGTCGTAATCATACATTATTGGCGATAAATTTTAAAATTGTTATGCATGGTTTTGAAACGAAAGAGAGTTTCATATCACAAAAATACTATATAGAGGCATTAATTTAAATGGAATGTCTAAATTCTCGTTATACGAAATGTATTAAAATTGAGTAAAATGAATATTTATGAGTTGTATACGAATAATTTATAATTGCTGCGCTTCCTCAGAATTTATAAACGTGCATGGAAATATAGGTATTACGCGCTTTCGTAGCGATTGCAAAACAATATCCCAATATCGTGCAATAGTCGTTTCAGCGTGCAATGAATATCATGACTCAGAGCTTGTTGTAATTTTAACAAGTGGCTAACACCGCGTTTGTTATTACCGGCTTAATTGCCGGGTCGTGCCCGAGATACCGTCGAATCGATGGTGGTACCCGCGGGGCGTCCATCGGAGCCCGGAACCGAGGAAAAAGGCCGTCCTGGAGAATTAATAAATCAGCTAGTCGGCAAAGAGGAGAAATGTTGACCACCGCGGCGTCCCTCCATCATCTCAAAGATTTCGTATCTCCCGATCTTACGGTATCCCGGGACGAACGAAACTGCCTAATAACCATCGCCTTAAGCGGAAACCTTCCTACATTCCGTCGTAGACGCGGACTAACGTAGACAGTTTTTTTATTTTCTCGTACTACTTATTAACGATATGATATGGCTCATGAATGTCTTCGTGCGCTGCGTTTGATTTTTTTATTTTAGTTTTATCGGGTTTGATAAAGTCCATATGGGATAATAGTGAGTGATAATGAGAATGGAAATGGACAGTGATAGAATGATGAATTAATGACAAACAACAAATACTACAACTTATCGCAATGTTATCGGAACAATTTAAGTTTAGGTTGCTTTTCGAAAGAATAGTTATACTATACATTAAGAACAGCATTAACACAAATGAAAAGTTAAATCAAATTCGTTTTATTGTACAAAGTTATAATTTTAAAAAATTTATTTAATAATGATACGTTTATCTATACTATGAAAATCAATTTTATTCTACTAGCGATTTTATTTATGAGAATGACTGCTGTCAGCCGCGAATTTCAAATAACAAAAATTCTTATTTCGAGTTTATATTTATCTGGATTATTATAAGGTTATTTTTTTTCTTACATTAGTTGTAATATTTTTTTTAAAGATTTTTTAGAGATTTTTTTTTTTTCTTAAATTAGTTGCAATCGATTACATGAGCATACTCTTACTTATATACTAGACATTGTTTTATAAGTTAATTGAGCAAGCTAAATTTTCCACATATTACATAAGAAGAACATTAGAGTTTCGTTTTTATATATTTAATGGACACATTAAATATCCATAAAATATTACCAGTTATCAAGATACTTTTCCGTTTGATTCAAGTTGCTCATTGGAAAATTTAATAGTCATAAAACATAAGGGCCATGTGCCATCATATTAGATAGATTGAATGAAGCAACATCACTGTCCTCATTCCCAGCCTCTTTATAAATTCCATTATGTCTTTATCCAGTTTTTTTTAAATAACATATATTAGAAATTTTAGGAACATAATTTATATTTATGCTATAAAAATTTTCAATATATTTTATGCCAAATAATATTGTACTATTTATTAAATATCGTATGGACAAGATTATATCTCCTCATTTAATTTTTCAATGCGCTAAAAATGCGCATTACTTGAATATAATGCACTTTTTTTTTATCTTGAGAATCTACGTCTTCTTTCTTTCTTCCTAAAGCTTGAAGAAGTTGTTCGTAATAAAAAGCTGGCTCACAAAGAACTGCACTCCAAAAAATTCTTCGAAAGAAATGATTCAAATATATCGAATCTTCGCTCGATTCGTCACGAGATTCACCATGAGAAAGTCTTGCGGAAAACTTTTGAAGAGGAATCTTACCTTGACAAGCAGGTGGATCGGTTGACTGACGCTGAGTGGCTTGCCCCTCCTGGCCTTCCCGCCTCCACCACCCAAACACTTTATCCACGGCATTCCTGGAGCGTTTCCTCGCCTCTGCCTGTTATTCGCAATTCCCTCCTCTCTTCTTCCTTCGCTCTCGTGTGATTCTCGGCTTGGTGATCTTCGGCTTCCGTCTTCTTCTCCGTTGCCTAAGATTCCCAGGACTTCTCACTTGCCTTTTCGAAACTCCTTCGTGCCCGATGCATCGCGCGCCTTATGACGAAACTTCTTTCAGCTCGGAGAGCTTATGATCGCAGATTTTTAAAAACTAAATCTACCTGTATATTGGTCGTGGAAATCGGAAAACTGATAGTTCTATCTTTGAGAGTCCTAAAAACTTCACTGATAATTTGACGGCTTCTGAATTTTCTCAATGTTTCTTTTACTCGATGCAGATAACTTTCTTGATAACTTTTATTGTAGAGATTCTGAGATAGTTTTCTTGTATAATTTACGGAATTTTTCCCTTTAAGCAAATTCCAAAGAGAATATTTTTGTATCGATGCGATTTATATTTTCACGGTGAAATAAATTTTTATTTTACGAGAGATGTTTTCAAGTTGTTCACGAACAGGATTTCCGCGATTCTCCGCATTTTCACGGGAGTTGCTGTGAGGTGGGAAACTTTCAGTGGAGTAAGTGCGCGCAGTGAGATTGCGAAGATCCTTCCGGAACGCCTGTAAAGAATTGGTTTCATCTGAGGCGTAGTGGAAGTTTTATCTACGCGGTTACTTTAAACGCTCAACCTCTTCAAGAATTTCGTGATGGTTCACACCTCCGCGGAAGTATCTTCAGGGTCATCGCCAGAAATGTTTTAAGAATATCCACAAAATATCTCACAAGATATTATGATTGGTATGTCTCGAATAATCTTCTTTTCTTTGAAAATACTTTTCTATTTTTCTTTCGAGCTCTTGAAGCTTTACTTGAAAACACCTTTACTTGAAAATTCAATTCTGTGGAAAAGCGACAATTCGATAAAGTGATGAGAATAACTCGATTAACTCGATTAAATTAATCTAGTAAAAGAAATCAGCAATGCAATACCAAATGAATACGAATACCATATAGTTCGTTCGAAGAAAACATTTTGTTATCACGTTGTAATACGATGTCTGTTTTTGTTTAATTAAAATGTTTGTTATATTTCATTTGTATAATCATAACCGTTTAATTATTCCGCACAATAACTTTTTTTTATTATTAAAGTCCTCAATTTATCGTTGCTTTGCAGATAAAATATCGATTTTTTTTATTATTTTTTATTATATAATGCTGTCCATCGAAGAACAAATAGAGGTAACAGCAAATAGATTCACTCGTCGAAACTTTTAATAGTGCTTTTTTATAATTTCAGTTCGTTCGGTTTTTCAATTTTTTTTCTTTTTTTCGTTTCGTTCTGCATCGAAGATTCACGAGAAAATCAGTGCACATCGATTTCCCGTGTCGATAGAATTAAATCCGATGGAATGCCCGCGTCCATCAGACACATCCCACGTATTCCGAAAGCCGATCTCGCTTGGTTAATTCTATCGCACTTCCGGCGCAATCCACATCATTCCTGTCCGTTCGACGTGATAACGTGAGTCCACAACGAGAGGGAAGAAACGGGAAGAAAATGTTACTTCGTAGCTGCGCGCGAACGTAGTTTTCCTCCTGGCTTTTCCCTCACGTGGCACCGCATCGACGGTAAAACGAGCGACGTCCGCTCTCGTGCGCGGCTCTCGCAAGACTGGCGGCTGTCCAGTTTGCTATCGTCGATTTTATACGCGCCTTGTCAGCGCACCCAGACTAGGTCGCAGTTTGCGTTATCGCGAAAAACGTTGAAGATGTTTCTTCTTCGATCGATCTTCACTCCTGCGATGCAGCGTGCATTGTACTTTTAAAGAAAAATGCACGATGTGCACAAATTGATGTTCTACGACGTACACAAGTGGCGAAATAACTCTTCGAGAGATCGTGCTTTATTAATCTTTACGGGATCTATTTTTAAAATCTTATCCTTTTCTTTGAATAACATTTGTTATAAGTCATTATTTTTTATTATACTTTTGACTCAAAATATGACAGTGCTAGTATTTTTTTTGTCCTGTAAAGGTTAAATAAAATTATCGTTAATATTGATGATAATTAAAATTATTTGAACAGTCCATGTCATCGGGAAATCGATTAAATTGCGTCAATTTCTCACAGAATGTCGCATGACTTTGTTTCAAACACGAATCGTGCTCCGATTTTCGGTAAGCTATCATGAAATATTCATAAAGTCATTATCGTTTATCATCGTTCATTATGATTACATCAAAGGCTTATTACATTATCGTATTGCGTTACACGAATATGCGAGCGTACAACGTCATTTCTCATCTCATAACGACGGCACGTCAAACTTTAATCGATGCGTCCTGAGAAATTCGGATCATACAGTCTTCCATGCATTCTCATCGATCATAGTATGTTATAAGACGCTGCCTAGTTTTCTCTGTTGTATACTTCTGCGCCAGAACATAATTAATTTTTCAAAGTAGGTTTTTATGATTCACAAACTTACAGCAAAGTCGCCAAAAAATTCAGCTTGCTGCTACAGTTTATCATGCTATTCGCAAATCTTGTAGTTTTTCAACGCTGCACCAATGTCTTTAAATTTAATTAATACGTAGATACGCTTTGATCAATAATATATTCCATCCTATTATGGATATTACAGAGATAAACCGTGTTGTGAAAGAGAGCAATGGAGTTAATGCTTTATTAAAGGAAAAGCAGATCCTGTTGCGATGAAAAATAAGATAATTGAAAAATGTCGGTATTTTTTTATCCCCTTCCTCGTGTTCCTTTCCTTCATGTCGTTCGTATCACGAGATTATTATTAATGTACGCGCGATACGCTGCTACGTCTCGATCGTACGCTTACATGAAAAGTCGTGTGTCGTATCGCGTGCCGGTCGCTATTATTTACGATTCGATCTGTGTTACGATGTACGAGATCTCACGATCTCCCTTCGGGGCCCACCCCGGGTCAGCGGCACCCTCTGGTCGCAGAATGTAGATCCCGATAGGTCACGGACGTCTTCGTGTTTACGCCGATAAACTCATTACCGATTCTCATCATCCATTAGAGAGAAATTTCCTCCTTTTCTTATATTTATTTCGCAGCTAAATTAATCGATCAGCTGTCTCAGCGTAATCGATTAAATCGAGAATGACTCGTGCGCGATCGGATGACAAATAGAGAGAGAAGCGCTTATTTATTTTTTATACACGCAGCGGTCCTCGTCGACCGGTTAGCTCCGCGGTCTGCCGATGACTAACAGAAAATACCAGCCGGCACTACGAAGAGAGCCCAGAGAGCGGCCCTACCGACCAGGCGGCCCATAGGGACCAACAATCCGTGTCGAATAGCAGCCACGGCTTAGTTCGTAGCATCTGCGATCATTGTGGAGTCTCCGCGATGTCTGCGAAGGCACACAGGCAGTTCCGAGGTCGCCGAGCATCGATTCGGTTCCGGTTGCGCCGCGCGTTTATGGCACAACTTCCGTGGGGATTACGTCGAAGGAAGTTAGCCCTTTGTGTTCCAGCGGCGGTATACATAGAGCGCAGGTGCACCTATGCACTCCCGCCCAGTTTCGCGAGTTAAGCGCACCACATGGAGGTTTGTCAGATAGTTAAGGTATGTGAGAGGGTGGACCGCGCATGGAACAATCACCTTTATCTATGTATTGCATCTATAGACGGAAAAATTATTTTGCTGAAATATCTAAAAATTCAGCTAAATACAGATCTGAAAATAATTTTGTTGGACAGTCAAAATAATTACGTAGAATACTTAAACTTGTTAAAAAAAAGTCGAAACAGTTTTGTATTACTATTGGAAAGAATCATTTTATTGAAATTTAAAAATTTAGGTACATTTGAAAATAATTTTATTGGGTCAAAATAATTATGTAAGAAACTCAAACATGATAAACAATGTTTGAGTTTCTTATACATAATTTGACGATCCAATGAAATTATTTTTAACTGTAATTTTTAGATATTTCAACAAAATGATTTTTTCCGTAAATATCTAGGTTGTTTGATCAATTTGAGAGAAGTAGATTTTCTTGTTCAAGAAACGTTATGGAGAGAAGTTTTACCACTCATGTATAACATATAATTTTACGGAGTACTTTAAATCGAAACGATATTTATCTTTGTCACAAAAATGTTGAAAGCAGAATATCTCCATTGCATTTCCTTTTCCCAACACTTATACGTAAAAGTATATACGATAAAATTACACTTATACGTGCCCTACGAATCGATAATAAAATCAGATGTTCTGTTCAAGACGCGGTATTTCATCGTAATGCGAGTTGTGTTACAAGAAAGATATCAGCGAGAAACGCGTTCACATGTCGTCCTGTTATAACAACGTGCAATATGTGCGTATATTTTGTGTGCTCTTTACGACAAGCGGCCATAAAATCAGTGTCGTATTAATCTTCCTTTACGCTTTAAACAATGTAAAGATAATACGGTAAAATAACGAGAAATGATTACATATAAAACGTTTAACACAATAAATTTTCAAATCTTTTTGTTTAAAATTATAATAGAATTAAAACAAAATTGCTAATCAAGTAAAATAAACGATTCAAAAGATACATTTTATAAAAGATTTGAATACCAACAATACTTTTAGTTAAAATTATTATTGACATAAACTTGTTTACTTGTACACGAATGTGTTAATTGAGAGACTAGAACTTGATCTATCAAGGTAATTAATTTTATTGGAAGAATAGCTTATCAATGTTATAAATTCCAAACAGAATTCAGTGAAAAAGAAAAAAGGTAACATGTAAATAAAATAGTTGACAGTTTGCGTAATTTGTGTGAAAGTTGATTTGAAATTTTCCGTCAACGAATTGCAACATATTCGAAGCCTTCTACTATATTAGCCTGGCTAAATGGCGCTAAAATTAATCGGTTCGAAAGCACCTTTGGCGATTCCAGCTAAACGAGTTATGGATCGGTCGTGGAATTTTAGTTAATCCATTTATATCACATAAATTTTCAAAGACCGATGATAAAGCACTGTTCACGCTACGTGCATAACGACTTCGAAACGCAACCTAATTTTGCAGGCTCTACCGTAATCGTTGTGTGAATTCTCATCGTTTTAAAAAAGTCGCTAAATCCTCATCTCCGATTGTACGATTTAAAGAGAGATTCCCAGCTCACAGAAAATGGGCGTGCAATTTTCCGGGCGGGGATCTTTTGTGCGCACGGCAGCCGCGGGTTTTCTCGTCTTTCTTTACGACGTCCGCCGCCGGCGAAGTCGCTAATTAAGTTTGCACAGCACTGCCATCGCGTATAAGGCGAAGAAGTATGTAACTTTCTGTTCAGGGGGAGGTAATGCGAGTGGAATACTTAATATTGGGCGCGTGAGCCACGGTACTTATGTAAGTACATACGCGCACCATGTTAGTATACAGGACGACTCATTTAAAGTCTTCCTCTCAAGAAGATTATCGCGTAAGAGTCAAATTCAAATGTAGCCAAGCACATACAATTGCGAATAATCTTTTCTTCGTAACTTTATGTTTTTGTTTCAAAGATCGGCGTCGCATTAACGTGCCGTGCAGGCAGAAAATGATTGATATATTACAAATTATATCAAACTTTATATTATACATGAAACTGCAATATCATAAATTAATGCATGACGATGCATTGACCCGCTGCGCGCTTTGCTCATCTTCCTCGCTCAGAGTTCGCTGCCGAACACAAAGTCGCATTTTGCTATTAACGCGAGACACAGCATGGCTCGATGTATAATGCGAACGCTCACCCCCTTCCTGAGTAAAATGCAATATCGTAGTGCTCAAGAGTGTACCTATGCATGATGCCAGTGGCGTATGCAGAAGAAGCTACAAATCCAATCTGATGCTGTAGGATCTATCCAATTTTAGAACTCTTTGTGCCTGATAATTCTCGCGTTACTCCGGATAGTCAAAAGGATACGTGACTAAACTTTAGAAAAAGTTTCACATATTTGCTTTTTCATTTTCTTTAAACCTATATTCTTGTTGCAAGAAGACAAATTATGCCGGACATTGAAATAGACCTTTTCCACAGTTATTTTCATAGTAATTTTCATAGTATACGAATACAAATTGAAGAAAATTAAGTTTGTAGAAGGATGGAAAAAGGTAGGATTTATTTAACAGAATTTGTTAATGTAATTACATCTACTTTACTATACGGTAACACAATGCCATTTCTGGGTCGGTTATATTTTTCAAGAGCGGAAAAGACAAATAGCGTTTGAGGAAAGAATTTCGTACGGCAGCTCGAAAGCTGTCGTAGCGAATTAACAGGTTAAAAAACGTCCGTTCCGCGAATGACTCCATTAATCTCTCGATATTATTAGCCCTGAAATCCCCGTCTGATTCATGGGCCACTCCTTCGATGTTATCCATGAGCAGAAGCGATCATTACGCCACTGATCGACGCACACGCGTGTACGCGTGTACAGCGCCATGCTTGAGAATGGTTAAGCTTGATGTTAAAGTGTATCGCTCTCGGAACATATATCGAGATCGCGGAGGCCACACACTGGGATCAAGCGTGGCAATATGGCGTCTGGCAATAATGCCGTACACGATTGCGAGTACTCGCTCCAGAACGCAAACGATGCGAAAAATTATATTATTTCATCTAATTCTACAATTCGCTTGGTTAAACTTTCAAACGTAACTTTAGTGAAAATTGTATATTGAACCTCTTTATAAAATCTTTCAAGGGAAAGAAAAGAATCAATGCGAAATTATTTTTACTGTAGCTTCATGTATTTGAATAGTCATTGAACATCTCAGAGCTTTCCGTGTTTTTTTCGAGCACAAAAAATAAATACGCAAAAAATATGAAAATATTCTGGACCGAAGTGAATGTAGAGGCATTAATAAAAGAACTAGAAAATTCTGACTGATAGAGACGTTGTCAATAAAGATCGATATATTATGAACTGATCGAGATGACTGTAAAATAATCCGAACTTGTCGCGTTGCAACGGTATTCGGATTTATGTGAAAATCTGCTTTACGTCTCACATATCTTTCTGGCTATTAGAAATATTCAATGTCGATTCATACGTAACTTGTAATCCGCGCCTTGTGCGATGCTAAACATAAATACACGCTCATGAATTGTTATCATAGATTGTCATAGAATATTCGAATGAGACACGCAGTTATTCATGTAGCTTTTATGCCATTTTTTACCACTTCCTGCAATAATGACCTGCAATGTCGACAAAGATAGATGAGTTACAAGGACACCAATAAAATTCACCACGCCGCGCACCAAGTTCCGATGAGCTATATATAGAAATTTATTATTTTTATTTTATATTTCCTGCATCGCTTCAATATTTGATGTAATTTGTCACACTGAAAAAAATATGTTAATGAAACAATCACAAAGATAGTTCCACAATATTTTAATTCTTTTACAAATCATTATTGGCGCTTTTGTAAGTTTTATTAATAGATATGTATATATATATATATATATATTCGCATACGTTTTTAATTAAAGGGTTTACTGTAATAATGAATTAATCCACATTCGATAAAAACGTCTAAATAAAAAGCTCTGTCATATCCATTTATCAATATCACATATTCAGTTATGTTGTGGGTTAGCCCAGTGTTATATTTAGCCCTTTAATTGTAAAAGCTTTAACGTTGAATTATTCTCTCTTTTTACGTATATAACATTGCACAGTACAGAGTAGACCTCGCTCTACTTTCATTTTTCATCCTGCGTGCAACTTCGGTAGGGAATCAAAACACAATCGCAGTTTCTCCGTTTTCTTCACTCTTCCCCACCCACAAACTTAAACAAATAACGGACTATGAGTTGTGTGGGTAGAAACGAACAGTGAAAAAAGATGTCTGTATAATGGCAGTGTGATGTACGCAACGCATTTGAACAGAGCCGAGAAAGCGAGGTGATTTGCGTGCATCAGCTTTCTCACTTACATCAGATTAATAATAATGCCAAAACAATCGAATATTACATTAACTACAAAAGAAATTAAAAATACTATCGAGAATACGCAATATACCGCATTTGTCTATACACCTATATAGAGAACTCTAAAACTTTATTTTTTATAAAATTTATGTAAATATTTATTTTACTTATGTAATACAAAATATAAAAAATGTCTTATATTTTCATATTAATGTCTCATATTAAATTATTTTTATGATGATTAGAATCAGATGTGGGTACACATTGTTTAAATATTAAATTAATAAAAGAATATTGCTCTTGTAACTAATGAAAACGGAAACAAATTTTTTATTGAATTTAAATTATAATATATACAGAATAAAACTTTTGTTAATTATATACAAAAAATATAACAATATAATTTTAAGAGATCAGATCTAATATGTGCAAAAACAAAAAAAAACAATACAAGATATAAAAAAAAATATCGAAAACAGTTGATATAATTGACAATTATAAAACATCGACGATAGTAATCGCGACATTGAATTATGTATTCGTTAAATTTTCGTTGGAATGCATCTCCGTCGATCAATCTCGCGAGCTTCAGCTTACCCGAGCACAGCTGGCTGCGATAAACTATAATGGCGGTGAATAAATCAAAACACGCCCAGCATAATCGCGAGCCATAGCTCAGTGTTTTCATTCAAAATTTGGCAGTGGTTCATCGGACATTTGCCCGATCGGGTTCATGTCTTACTTCGGTTCCCGCGAAGAAACTGAAAAAGCCTTAGGCAGCTCGAAGCTTTCATTTATCATTTGATGGCAGTTCGCCAGCCCGGCAATTATTTCTTCTCCGCAATTTCACGCACGGCAAACTTGTATTTGCGTACATAATCAACATCAGAACGACTGAATACTTTAGTCGTTAAAATTATATTTATGATATATAAATCAAAAATAATAAGATCATATAATAAGATTAAGTATTTAGATTTTGTTATGTTTAATAATTATTATGTTTCTTTCAATTCAATGTTAACATGTCGTGCGTTATCACTAAAATGTAAAAATTCTTAATTGTTGTTTATTCGAAATGTTGGAAAAAGATATAGTAAGAATCTTATAGTGACACTCTTAACACTTAATTAAATGTAAGAATAAATTACGATTGTCATATATCCCACGAAGAGAAGATCGTAGAAATTCGCCGCAACTTTATACTCGTCTTGAGAATTAAACGATCAATTATTGCATTGATCATTTAGCCGTTTATGCATCTCTTACACATGATATATCGATATGCGTGATTGAACGTCCATCGATAATTTCTCCATCTTAACTTCTGTCTGAGGTATCGTCTTTAGTGGCAGAATAATTTGTAATAAATCGTCGCGTGCGCGATTACGCCTCCTTCATGGTTTCTCGCACAATTCTTATGGTCGACGGTCGCGTGGCATCGTATGCCATAAATCCTCGTAAAGAGACACAGAAATTGCCTATAAAAACGTGTACCATTCCTCTCTGTACCATTTTGTCATGGTGATGCCTCCTCGACCATATTACACTCGATCTTGATCTGCTTGCAAGCATCCTCTACCGTTATGCTCATTCGTTATATCTTCATTGGGAAATAAAACCTATACTTTGTAGCCTGTCTTCGAATTGTGAGTTATCAATAATACACGTTACATCTTTCAAACTTCGCTCTCTTTCGTAAAAACTTCCGTAAAAGATTCTCAACATAATTTCTATTAAAACTTTAAAAAATTTTTTGAGTGAATTGTCACTCTAAAGTGTGCTTTTAAAAATAAAAAATTGAGCTACACTTTTTCAAGATTGGTTCGATTTTCACTCTTTAGAATAAGATTCCATCCCAAAGAATTTAGAGAAAAAATAAGTAAATGCTTATAAACCTCCACGATGTGTAAATAATATATTTGATAATATAAGTTAACTGCAAACGTTTTGACTTTGATTTATTAGCAATTTATTTATTTGATTTATTTTTGGAGCCACAAAACTATTTTTATTTCATCTTCCTATTGACAACATCTATCAAAACATTTTATAATAATTAGTATTTTTACTAATCGCAGTCTTTACTTTCTTTGTTTCTTGAGTATATAGCTTTTGGCGATCACAAAAAAAAGACTTTTATCAAAGATTATTGTATAAGAGCTGATTCTCACATAAGACAAAGATTTTATTGCAAATTTTGCAAGTCAGGTAACATCGGCCTCGAATTCTCACGAATAAACCTAGGAAAATTATTGTATTTAGTTAGATCGTTACTCACGGAACAGTCGATCACTTTACAATTGGAATTATAGTCAGTAACGGAGGTCAAGTTTGCATAATTCGTGTAAAATATTTACAATACGCCTAATAGTCATTTATCATCCCTCACGACGGACGTTGCCGTGCAATGATTGTCTACAGTATAGCATCGAATACTACATCGAACTATATAATACCTTCCTAATTGGACTTAATCTGGATCATTATTCTAATACTACAATCTCTGTACAACACGGCAGTAAGCGTATCGTGTGAACTTTCCATAAATCGTGACAGCATCAACAAATGCCCTTTACGAATGCTAATGATGGTAATTAGCTACTACTCAGATGAGATATTACTTGGAGAAACCATTAAACTATTCTATCCTCATGTCGAAAGTATATCCTTTAAAGAATGTATGTTACATATTTATAGCACACAAAAAATATAAAATTTATAATATCTAATGTGTTAAATAATATAAAATATTTCTAAATAAAATAATATACACATATATATATATATATATATGTGTGTGTGTGTGTGTGTGTGTGTGTGTGTGTGTGTGTGTGTGTGTGTGTCTAAATTAATTTTACAAATTTTCGATTGAAAATAAATCAGTATTTATTATGATATTAAAAACATCGACAGAAGATAAAAAAAAGCTTTTATGTTACTTTCTGTATTTTATTATCTACTTATATAAGTGCATATTATTAGACTGACAGAATAGTAGCGCACATCTTCCATAGATATATTTCGTAACAATGTCGTATTTAACAGATTTTTATCGAGACTCAGGCAATGGATACTCCCAACTGATGTTTCCCACTGAATAAGTAAGAATACCGTTCGAAAACTCAGTTCTACACTGTCTCTCCTTTGTCACTGCAGTCGCTCATCAATGTTGCGTTCATACTTTGGTTCGTAAGAGAGATCACCCATTCACGGTTTTCCCATCCATTCAAAGCTAGAGTGTTCCAGCTCCGCTTTTCAATCTATTTTTGACAGATACGTCGCGTGCCTGGCTTCACACCTGGCCATCCTGCTTCCGACATCTGTACGCTCCCGCTATTTCGCAGATCCCTTTTCCACAAATCGATCTCTTTCCAGATCGTAACTATCGCTACCTGCACCTTTCGTTCCTTTCTCTGTGTCGCGTGTGCTTTCCTAAATATAAAACCCAAATAATTTTTCATAGAAATTCGGGGAACTTTTGACACATAAATAGGTTTTTTTAATCCAAAGCTTCTTTTAACTAATGGACTATTATTTTTAAACAAATATAAACCTTTACTCCTTATTTTAAAAGCATGTTGTAAAATGTAGACACGATACAAATGGACAAAGTATTTTTATCGTTGAACCTGAAGTACGCAAAGAATAAAAAAAAGCAAAAGCACCGTCCCAATTGTGTCCTTCTACAAACAAATATTTCTCGCTTGTGTGTGCACCGTTGCACGAATGTAATGGAACAATCCAATGTACACTCTCTGAAATGCAAGCGGATATATTTCACTCAGAGTACATGTATTCGATCGTTCTATGCTTTCTTGTAGTATAGTGATATACATGAACAACAAACACTCATGCATTCTACAAAGAGGAAGCTGGGACATTGCTATCGTTTCACTTTTCTATCTCTTTCAGCTTTACGTTTAACAATCTAACATTTGAAAATGTTCAATTTATCTACATTCGTAATTCTACATTCTAAATTGTTTGACATTAATAATAATAATGAACGTAATATATACATATACATATTACGTAATATATATATATATATATATGTGTGTGTGTGTGTGTGTGTGTGTGCGTATATAGTAAATAATATTAATATTTTGTATTATTTTTTAATTATCTTAACTATTTTATTATATAGAAAGTTTAAAGTTAATTAGTTATTAAATATATTAGTTATTAAATGAAGCTTCATATAAAAATACGACGTAACTTCAATGTAAAATAATATATGTTATAATAAATTATAATTAAAATTTAAAATCGTTTAAAATATATGATAATAGTAATTTAATAAAATTATTATTTATATTATATTATGATTTTATAATTAGAATAGTCAATATTTATCAATAAAATTTTATTTATATAAATTAACTTTATAATATTAGTGTTACATAATGTTATATCGAAAATTTTAAAAAAGTACACTATACTATTTTATAAAAGACATTTTAATTTTAAATTTCGCTGAATTCGATTAAGCTAATCCTAAAAGCCGTGACGAGAGATAAACTGAACTTCTCAACCTTTAATTGAGTATTCGAGTCATCCGGGTTATATCAGTATTATTATCGAACCAATTCTCTCAAGAAATGGTTGTTATTTTTGTCACGTGGCGGACCGTATTTTATTTTTCACTCACGATTCTTCATTTCACATTCTTCATATTCACGAATTATCGCATATAATCATAAGTTTGCAATAGGTATGAATCATGGTTCGGTGATATCAGAGCAATGTCTCATTGTCCTCTATGTCTATAATTATTATTCGCAAGTCACATGCTCAGCATTTTGAATATCTCTTATTTTAAGAAGAATGTATTTTCAACACGATGACTCACACATTTCTGATATACATATATATAAATGCTAGTAAATGCTATATAAATTAAAATCATTGGTATAAAATCAACAAAAATATAGGAGAAAAAAATTAAAAGTTTTCTAAAAAATATTTTCTTAAACGAGAATATGTGTGAACAAATATGTATTGATATGTTTAAATGTTTTAATATATTATCAAGTATAATAGAGAATAATTTATGTTTATATCGTTTTAGAAATCTTATAATAATTTTTACTAAACATTTATTTAAAATATTTTTCAAGATATTTGATCGAAGTGATCTAATTTTTATCTTGATTTAACTTAAAGTAGTTTCTACTTTTACAATATTTATTTCTATCTAAGAAACTTTACTTTATTTAACTTTATTTATGTTTAGAAACGAAATCTGTTTTCACTCCACCACTTCCGAACACAAAAATTCCGCCTACATGTATATCACTGCATAGGAACGAACTCTTTGAAGTTTCCTACGGCCTACGCTGACGCGGTTCGTCGGTCGAAATAGAGATGATTGCTCAGCGATGTATCGTCATGTGCGCATAACTAGTTCGTCTCACGCATAAATAGGATGTCTGCGATGTACGTTGGCGAATCTAGTCGTGCGCCTGTTTAGCGATATAGATGCGATCATAATTTCATACGGATGCGTTGCAGTTCCATTGTTACGGATCTTCATAAATTAAAATTCTGTAGCTCTATAAACGTAAATATTCAATCTTTTAAAATTAGTATCTTTTTGTTTGTCTTTTTCCTTCACAGAATTTTTATATTGAATCAATACATTTTAAATGCGTTTCTATGATTGATTTTATAAAAATAATTAAAAAACGTTAAATCTTTATTATTTATTAATAAGTTAAAGATGAGGACTTGAAGAGATTTTTTTTTAAATAAATATAAATTATGTACATATATTTTTAAATTTAAATTAAATTTAAATTAAAAATAATTGTTTTAATCTAAAGATAAATAGCATAGAATAAATGAAAGTCGAATTTAGTTCATCACAATTAGACTTCGTGAAAATAATTGCTAGAGGCCAACCCTTTCTCGACGAAACAATTCACTTCCGTTTGTATATATCAACCGACATTCGCGCTCTTAATATGGCGAAGCTAGAAAAGAAACAGTTACATTCGAGACAATATAATTTAGCACACTGCGCACGTTCAACTATACCTAGATTCAAGTTTGATATCATCCTTATTTCTTCTAGGAAGCAACATTTAATATGCTACCATCTCATTCATCATTTGATGCTATTCTCTTTCGAAATATTAAAATGTCAATATACTTTATGTCGGTTCAATCCTGGTTGTGATAATAATTTTCGCAATAAATTATTTACAATTTTAAGATGTTTATTAGCATCAAATAATAGCTTTCTAAGATATTTA
This sequence comes from Atta cephalotes, assembly GCF_000143395.1. NCBI lineage: Eukaryota > Metazoa > Arthropoda > Insecta > Hymenoptera > Formicidae > Atta > Atta cephalotes. The sequence continues at coordinate 889,882 of NW_012130081.1, read as the reverse complement.
TTTGCAGTAATAATATTGAATTGCTTGTCAATTTAATTGATAATCCCAAGTTTAGTTTAGGATTATGTTTTAAGACCAACAAATAATCCGTACAGTTAGTTTGAACTGGAAATTGTACGAATTTACAAGAAATACTATTAGGCATGAAGAGCCACATTAATTGAATATGGTACTTTTTACTTAAATCTGTTTAATCTTATCATTGATTTTTATTTAATATTGTTGCTATACTTTATACTTTATATTGGATTGTTCGGAAAGTTCGTGCCGACTAATGTGCCTATATAATTTAATAAATGTATACTAAAATTTAAATTTTCTGCGTTTCAATTTGCCTTCAACATCACGAACTTTCCGGACAACCCAATACAATATATGATAAGAATCTAATGATACCAATGTTTTAACTCTAACGTTCTGTAATTATTTCTGAAAGCATCGCAGTAATGATTTCATACCCTCCTTTTTTCTTCCCCAAGCAATTCATTTCTTTCGAATGGTTTAGAAATCGTCGGTCAAGCAATCATGAGGATTGGCGCCGGTGTGACTCACCATCTCTTTCCATGTCATCGATGATCTATTTCCGCCACTCGGTATATTAATCCAGACACGCAGATTGGCGAGTGCCCCGTCGCGCGCATCGCACACAAACAATAACGATAATGACTTAACAGGCCCCATCTGCTATCTAGGTATGAACAGGGGTGAAGGAAGAAACGGGCCTGTGATGGAAGTCATTGTCAACGGCTTTAAATGATGATAATGGAAATCAATCTATTCTCCAAGACGTGTATGTCTCACGCGTTCACGCACGAATGATTTCTATCGTACGCTCGTTAGATTTATTAGTCAATGAGCTTTTAATTACGTAGTAAATCTACGACCCTGGACGTAAAGGTTAATTAGATAAAGATAGTATAAAAATATTCAGATGTGTGATCTATTAAGACATATCTGTTATAACTAAAATTTTAAAAAATTTGTCTAATGTCGTTGATATTAAGTAAAGAATTTAATGTTAAATCAAGAATTCTACACAATAAAAAAAAAGATCTTTAATGTCATTTTTGAATCTAGAGGATGATAGTGTCGGACATCTTACATTTTTTTCGTAATTGTATTTTCTTGGACAATAAAAATTGAATGTATAGGAATATATGAATATTATTTTTATATTAAAATATTCTTTTATTTTTTTAAAAATGAAAATAGTCAGGATTTAAGTATACATTTTTAAATGTCATTACATTTTCTTGTTTTGTAAATTGGAAAGTGATATCGGATAGAAATGTTTTTTTAAAATATGTTTTTTGGTAGAGTCTACTATTATTTATGCATGATTTTTTCTATTCCTGCCGTGCTTTTAATCTGTTTGCAAATACTTTTGTATTATAAGTATATCTGCAGTATATATTTAAAAAAAAAAGTATCACTCTCTTATTATTCATCTCTCTTATTTATTATTTCCTTATTTCTTATTTTTTTCTTAAGATATCTCATGTTCTCTTCTTCTCATAAACTGAATGAATTGAAAATGAAATTCGACTTACACGTAATGATGTGACTGATTGTCATCAAACGTCATAGTTTAACTCTATCCCGGCATAAACAACAATTGTGCCATGCAATAACTCTCAAATAACACTGCCTTTATTTTCTCAATATGAAGAGATTCGGGCTTTCACATATGTAACCGGATTTGTCAATGGCTTTGTAAATATTGCCAAACGCATCTAAAATTTTAAACAATTTTTATCCGATACCATCGCTGTCCAATACCATTGTACACTTGATTTTTTTCTACAACATATTTTTTTTGATGATTTTTTCGATTTGATTGATTTTCTTTCTATCTAAATTTGTCTAAATTATTAAAATTTTTATATTTTAAAATAATTAAAAAGCTAGTACTTATTGCATTATATACATAATCATTCACATTTTCGTAATATTATAAATAGTTTCTATTTTAAGCGACATCCGTTTTGATGAGATATCATTCACATCTGTTCTTATAAAATATACAATTTTCGCGATTGTTACTGTCAATTATATTCATTCTGCGTTTCATCGATTTCTCCTATTCGATTTTCACTGCATAACACGCTGTGCATCAATGATATACGCACTGTCGATGTACGCTCAACGCATCGGCTATGACACGCACGACCTGCGCTTTTCAGAACGAAACTTTTTTCCGGCGCTCTCACGCCGCCAGCGTGATCACCAGCGAACAAAGAAGACGACCGGAAGTTTCGCGCGGAACGGGATGCGGACGTTTTTACAGAAAGCTCGCGGAAAAATTGGTCCCCGTACGCAATAATGCGCACACGCGTGCGGTAACACGGGCCGACACAATGCGCCGGTAATTGATCGTGAAGGGGCTAGTTGACGTATCTTCCAGGAACGGATTTATGTCGGCGAAATGCCACTACTTTTATTCCATCTAATGAACAATCGAAGTCGCTTTCAGTGTGCACGCACGATTTACGATTCCGCGAAAGTGAGTTCGACGCGTGGGACGTGTGACGAAGTGTATGCCGCGTACATGTTGTTATAATCGTTACTTCCTGCTGAAGTCTTATAGTTGAAAGAGCAGGTAATTGAAGAAGATATATCACATTTCTGTGAAAGTTCAGATGTCCACGTTAATAAAGTACTATTTTCATTGCGTTCATATATTATTAATGTAGTAATTTTGTAAATCAACTCGCAAGGAACGATTTTGCTGAAGTATTTAAAAATTTAGCTAGATACAAATGTAAACATAATTTCGTTGGACTATCAAAATAATTATAAGGGACTCGTAAAGTGGTTGTCAGAATGTCAAAACTTGTCACAGTATTTCTTAATATTTTCTAATTTGTATTTACTCACATAAATTTTTAGATACTTTAGCAAAAAGTAAAATGAATTTCCTTTGTTCTATGAAATAAAGATAAATGTTTATGTTAAAATAATGTTAATATGTATAAGTAATACTTAGATTATAAATTGAACATTGCTATGTAGATACATATTAGCTTATCCATTTAAATACGAATTTATAATAATTGTCTATCGGAAGCAAATTACTAAAATGACATTCAGCAAAGTGGAGAAAAGTATCAATTTTTCACGGCTCTGACTCATTGCCAGGTGAGGTGAGTTCTCACCCAACGTAAGGGAAAAAAAAGACGGTCCCCACTACTACTAATTTCGCAAACTTCCGATTACACCATGTCATAATTACGCACTATCATTTCCTTTATTCGCTTTCCGAGAAAGTACTGCACTTTCGTTCAGGAAAATACCCTCGCGGTTAGCGCACCAGGATACCTTTGTTCGATACGGAAACGTGTCATCACCGATAATTACGTAGATGCCACTCAGCCATGACACCGATAGGCGACCCATTTTTTTCTTTTTAACTTTAACTAACTCCGCAATCATGTTCGCGAAGAAGAAGTTCCGTGCGCCCGAATGTCCATAGAAGATAAATGTCCCATCAAAAATGTCCGGAAATTATAGGAACTTGCCTTATACAAAATCGTACGTATTTGATATGAAATAAGTTTAATCTGCATATAGCGCGAACTTTGATAAAAGTATTTATAGAAGTTGTGAGATTTATAAGACCTCAATTAGAAATTTAAATTATTATTAAATTAAATTTCTGAATTTAAATTATAAGTTGCAATATTTCATACGCTCTAATTAATCCTGTCTGACTCGAAATAGAATTGTATCTACAAATTTTACGAGAGGAACAATAATAAATATTGGTCTCTCGAAAATCTCCCCACTATATTACGCGCTTAATGGGCACTTTCACAATACAAGCGGTTCGTAAAGATGCATCGACCAGGTAACTACAATGCATATATGTACACGTGTTCGCTAATGGCCGCGTATTGACGATGCACCGCCAGCTCAAAGCAAACTTGATGGGTACGAATAACGAGCCATTGTGTCGATCCGAAAATGCACTCCCCTCTTGTTCGTGTCTTTCTCGACAGTCAATATGACAAATAACATGCGTTATTTATATATCTGATACAATGAAGTTAATTTTATCGAATTAATTTTATTCAAGTAAGTCATGTGCATTTTTTTCTTCTTAATGCACGGTAGTGTGTTGAACACTTTCAATTAATTTGAGCTTGTCTTAACAAATTGATTTTATTTCGTACACGTACCTTGTATAATAATTTAATTGAGTTTACATCTTGTATGACTTGTATTTAGTATAACTCTCATTCACTGAATTTTTTTTCTCAATTATGCTACACTCAAAAAAATGATTTTGCAGTTATAGCGAAAATTATTAAGTATGAAAAATTAGCTGAAATAGACAAATTTCTAAACAAGTACTACGATATTGGATATGTATCGCATCTAATTATGTAGACGACAGAGATAGAATTTAGATTTGTGCTAAATTCTATGTATTTTCTACAGATCATCAGATACAAAAAATAGCAATAATTCTGCTGGAACAGCAAAATATTTTTTTGCGTATAATTTTCACTTTTTATTAACTTTACAAATTCTCAAAATAAACTCGAAAAGCTTTTGCTCGACAGTTTTCTTCCCAAGTTTTCTTCAATGTCTGTCATTTGTTCACATATTAGCACATGGCCGTGTATGAATCTACTTGCATTCGTTAACAAGTATTCTCTAAAGTAGAAATATATGCATTTCCCGCTTTTTTTAAATACCATCGCTAAAGAGAGCCGTGCGTTTCGCTTTGTGTGCGCGTCACAAAACCTGTCACGCCTAGTCCCAAACAAGTCATTTTTTAACGGCCCTTTATTATTCGCGATTAACAAAGAAGTCGTGCGTGAAAAACATCATAACTCGGTCAGGTGGAAAATCGCATTGCTTATCGGGATAAATCTACAAAGTCATTCGCTTTCGATGTCGTATGATAAAATCAACGGTGCAGATATCAAAACAGCTTGAAATGCAATTGCATATTTTCCATATTTTTTAAATCAAATTCATTATATTATATATAGATAATACTTTTGTTAAAATAAAATCTTCAATTAATTTGATTATAAAGACACATTTTTTGTTCTTTTTATAAATCTTTCGCTTTTAAAGTTTAACGGATATTATATTGTATGTAGATATTATATATATATAAATTAAATATATAAAAGACGAATAAAGAATATTACGAAATGTTACGTCTATAAAAGATAGATAATGTGATACCATGAAATCACGATTTATGATTATAAAGAAAATTCATTGTGCATCACTAATACTGTTATTAAATCGTATGTCACAAATGTGATTCGTTCTCCCAAGACAGAAGATTTAAGTGGGCTAAAATTTGCATTTACGTGATGTATTGTGCCTAGAGAGAAAAAGCCTATTTTACGAGTAACTATCATTGAAAGGTTGTAAAAAGTGCATAAATGACGATTACTCACATCTCATAATAATTTTTATTACGTAAATTTCTTTGTCGAGTGTGCTACATATATTATTATTGCTTTTCATCTTCTTATTACAGTGGAAATTTTAAATGAATAACAGTATAACAAAAATATTTTAATATTAACATAAAAATTTACGAAGTAACACATAATGTTTTATTTAATAATCGAAATTATATAATATAACGTTGGACCAACATTTCTCTTACTCTATTATCTTCAGAATATTTTAATTTCAACATATCGTTATCGAATATTTTTTTTAAATATTTTGAAATTTTGTTGTAAATTCAATAGGATTTTATTTCAATATTATTAATTTTTATTTCAATATTATTAATAGACCATAAATTTATGCTCTATTGATAATATTGAAATACACTTTTTTAAATTTAATATTTCTTCTACATCAACAACTGGTAAATTACCTTCTATAAGTCATATGTATCGACAAATGATACTAAAATCAATTAATAGAATCACGTAAAACTATCTTATTGAACACAAAAAATAAGACAATGTGATTGAGATGACATAAAAGTAAAACTTGTTTCATTGCACAGAGTAAATATTATATTCAGAAGGTAAATTTTTTATGTTAATTGCAGGAAATCTATTTCTCTTTTGCTATTTTATCGACATTAACTCTGTCGATAATTAATTATTGATAAATGAAGGCTGTATAAATTATATTTATTTAAAAAATGTATATATATTTATCGCGGGCATGAAGTAATAAATTAAAATAATCATTTTAATTCAGTAAACGATACAATTGTAAACACCATCAAAATTATTTTTTTATTTTTAATTTACTATTAAAAATAATATTTAGTATTAAAATTATGAGGATAATAATTATGTAACATCTATGCAACTACATTCTATAAATTTTATTATGTCTTTTTCTACAATATAATTCA
>NW_012130081.1:878750-883510 GCF_000143395.1 Atta cephalotes | reverse complement strand
ACGTAGTACTCTACGTATAGTAGTATAATTAATATTAGTAACATTCTATNCAACTACATATATAATTATTATGTNTTTNTATANATATANATACGTATATATATATATATATATACAAAGGTCTATTTAAAATATTATTACAGATACAACTTAGTTTATAAAAATAACAACAGTAACAAAAGAGAGAATAAAAACAAATTTACATCCGGAAAAGATGGATGCGCAACAAAATTGTCATTAAAATTTGAGAAAGTACATGTTCGCTCAATGATGATTAGAACTTCAAGAATCTTAAAATCATTCGTACGATTTCCTTATAAAAAATGAATTTCATCTCGCTAATTAATTGCTTGTCTACGTCATATAGAGTACACGTGTATACATATACGGTTTACCATAACGTATACTATTCCGTTTATAATATGATATATCAATCTAAATTTATTGTATACTCATCTCGGCGCTTAACATCTAAATATAGTTATATATCTTTCTTTGTAGATTTATATTTATGTATACATACATAGTGCCCTTTATTAATGTACGTAAGGGGGCAAAATAGGAACTGTGATCGCCTGATGTACCTTGTTCGTCCATTCTCTTAAATGTCCAATTTGCGCCATTCTATTAATTTTATTTGTAAATTCTTATAACTATACATAATTATATAATCATCTGGTTAGCAGAAATAATTAGAAAGAATACCAGATTCTTTCTAATTATTTCTGCTAACCAGATGTGATAGAACCTAAGAGAATTCAAGTTCGCAATTTTGTTTTATAAATTACTATTTTTTTAGAAAATTGTAAAATAGTAAAAAAATGTTACAAATTCGTATATTAATTTCAAACTGCAATAGGAAAAGTTAATATAATTGCCTAAAAATATCAGTGATATAACAGATCTTATTATTACATTAATACCTTTTGGTTAGTGTTAATTCCATACTCAAATGTATTTAAAAATTGTGATCTAAAAGGTATATGAAGATATCATTTAATAGGCAGTTAACGTCTTCAATGATGAAAATGAAAATATTCTTTTAGTATTTAATATAAATGTTAGATATGGAATTTTAACATGTGATTTATCGCAAAAGAAACTTTCATTGGCGAGTAAAATTGCTTGGACGAAAACATGGTGCATTTGCGTACAAACAGGCCGCAAGAAGGCACCGAGCAACGCAACGCACGAGCTCCTAAATCTTATGACGATTACGAGAATGGCGACGTACAAAAGAAAGGCACGTTATAGAATTTCATTGATCGTGATTCATTTATCTCGGAACAAAGGTAACTAATTAGTTGCTTCTGTCATAAAAAAAGATGAGCGTACAGGCCTTTGCATCAATGGGGAGAAATTGCTATCATTTGTATGAAGCTTTATCCGTCGGCGCAATACAGGATGATTCGTTACTATCAAAGAAATGCTTGCTCGCGCTGTACGTGAAATACGCGACGTCGAATCGATGAAAACGTCGCGCGCATCCGTATTAAAGCTGAGCTTTTCTCTCACGGCGTCGGATGCTCGAGATCTCCAAAGCGTTATTCTTCGTCGTAGCAATAGATTCACGTTGAAGATTACAATTACTTATCAGCCATTGAACACAAATCTGCACTCAATAAAAATTAACAAAACGAAATTAGAGGGTCATATTTTAGATAAGTGTAAAAGTACTCTCTATAAAAAATATTTTTTGAATATTACATGCTTTTTTATTCAATCAATTTTAATATTCATTCTTGAATATTAGCGAATTTCGATAATATTCAGATTTATTAATGGAAATACTATTAATCAAATCATTCACAAAAGATGGTTTGTGTTTAATATTGAACCTTAATTTTGCACGTGCCAGTTCCGTTTTTCATTTACGTTTGTTAATCCGCGATTAACTTAACACACGTTGAACGTGATTAATAATAACATTACATAAGATATCTACTTATAACTAATGGGATATACGCTCTATATATATTTTTCTTTTTTTCTTAAATATAAATATTTTACAGTATACATTATTATTCACGCTATACGTCGAGGTAAAATTGCCGAGCAATTTACCCTTCGATCGTTTTTGTCTCCTGACGCCGTAATATAGATAAATTTCTAATGATGATGGAAATGCATTGGTAGCGCTTCTCATTCATCGACTATCTTCTCAATCGCTTAAATTTAATCGTATCTCTGAAAATCGTATCTCTGAAAATTAGCAGACTCAGCAAGCTGGGGGATCTGTTCTTGTCTGATAATGTCGATTCATTTCACTTTTTTTTCGCACTTTTTCGGAAAGTCTTCTTTAATCACTCGATATTAAATCTTGAAATATATATATTCATGACACCTTTCTACAAATAAAACATTTTTTATAAGTACGAGCATTTTTCAAATGCTCTTTTTCCTGTTACGTACATATAGACATTATAGACTATTTATGTTAATTTAGGTTAATTTTTTGTACTTTGATCGAGACTTCCGTATGATTTCGGTGAATCCCTGATTATATTAAATATAAAGAATTGTGAATCTCGACGTATACAGTGCGAGTTGGAAACAATCATTAGTGAATACCTCTAAATGAAATGATTTTTAAAAATATAAATATAATAAAAAAACAATTTTAAAAAGGAACAGTGAAATAAATAACCAATTATTTTTATTCACTATTACATTTTTTTTACATAATCCAGAAATAAACTTCTATTATTATTATTTGCAAAAATACGTTGCATTTAAATAAAATAAATTTCGCATATTGCACTTCCCATCAAATAGTCCTTTTCAAAAGTTTTTATTACGGTCCTTCGCGAATCTGAAAATGAAAGCAGCTATGTATAAAACGCGAACAGAAAAGGAAATAAAATAAACATACAAAACATAAATGGACACTGTTATATTTTCTTTTCATATTCTTAACATATTCTTAACATATTCCGTCACATATTATTGGCAAGTAATTGAACATGAAAGTGCTTACACACTAAATAAGATACTAGATGGGTCACGTCATAAAATCTAAACTAATAATTAATAATAACTAGAACAATAAAAGTGGCATTAAAATATAATTATATAGGCACAGAAAACTCCGGAGAATTGGCTTAAATACGACATGATATTTACAAATAAATTTAATGCTAATATCGAGTGGAAATTCCGGAGGGCTTGAAGGTATATTGTACGTATGTACTGGCACGTTCTTGTACAGTAGACCTAACGATTACGTCTGTCTCGGTGAATAAGAACGTCGCGACGAAAAGTCAATATCAAAATGCCGCGAAAAAGAAAAAAAATAATAAAGAAAGAAAAATCCGATTTTCCGAACAAATACGCGCGTTAATAATATCGGCGACGTTTTCTTTCTAGCTACGAGACAGACGCACTTCCTTATATTTATCAAAGCTGGTAGAAAAAAATTAAAAAAGAAACAGAATGAATATGACATGCATATTAATGTCAAAAATTAAGACTTACAGTATCAAAATGAAGGAAACATAAACATATTAAATGAAAGACTAAATTAATGAATTACTAAGTAAGATAGTACCTTGAAATAAAAATAACACTAATATTATGTATATAAAAATGACTTCCAAAGTAGGTGGTAATTTGTGATATAACGGATCTAGAGATTGTTGGATTACTCGCTCAGACAAGTACTCCAAAAAAAAATCGCAGTAATTACTTTCCGCCAAGCTTTTCTTACCTACTTATGTCGATAACGAGTCAAGCGAGTCAATATTTGATAGATAAGTTCCATCAAGTTTAATTATAGTGAATTGCAAGTGCCAAAATCAAGAGGCATAAGATTTTGCTCAAATTTGAAGATACGCTTGAAGATAATTCAGTAAATTTCAGCAACAGTAAATAGGAGAAGCTAGAGCGAAATGGAGAATCTTCAAATGATTTTAAAAAACTAAAATGTTACAACATAATATAATATTCATTTTGCGAGAAAAAAAGAAAAAGATATAATCCGCTCTAAATTGTTATAATTGAAAGATTTAAGATAATTATTTGCGTATATACGAAAACACACAGTAAAAATATAGATTTTAGTGCTTATTGCTTTAATCATGTCTTTGACAATGTGCTTGAAGGCTTTGTGACAGTACCATTGTGCGTTTTTATTCTACTCCGAGTTTCCGTTTCGATTTTCCGTTTCCGATTCGAGCTCCTCCTAATTCGTGTACGATGATAAATAATATTCGTGATCTCAATTCTGATATTTGTCTGTTTCATAATTTAAATGTTGAGAATCGTTACAATATGCCTTGTATAAAATATTAATTACATTTTGTTAAATAAAGTTGCGAAAAGAGATCATCGTGACACCGAGTACGTCGAGATTGCACGCCTATTATGCCCACAATAAAATTCCTATACCAAACACAAGTCACAAATATGTATGTAAGTTAGGAAGTGTTGGCCTCTGTTACTAGAAAGATTCTCTGCTTATATGCTCTATGTCACATGATTATATTATATGTCCCTGATTAGTTGCGTAGGTCATAAAATATCACGTATAGGTATGGGGGTATGTTCTATGCTTTTTTTCTTACTTTCTAGCGTATAGCTCTATGCATCTATACATATATATATACACATATATATATATATATATATATATATATATATATATATATAATATATATATATAATATCGTGTTTAGTCTACTCGGTCCGGGACGATAGTAAGTTAAGTTTATACTACTACTTACACACTACTACTTCGTTACTACTACTTCCTTTCCTTCGTT
>NW_012130081.1:864251-878730 GCF_000143395.1 Atta cephalotes | reverse complement strand
TACTACATTAACTACTAATATATATATACATATATATATATATATATATATATATATATATATATATTAGATATAATATATATTAACATCGTGATTGCCATCCGGGCATGTAAAGTATTTACTCATTCACACACTCACTTTTGCAATTCTTCCTTCTTTGACAAAACTCACATTTCCTTTCTCTTTTTTTTTTGTTCTCTTTTTCTTTCTTTTCGTTAGCACATTCACGCGATTTCTTCGTTCTACATTGTTAAGGATTTCAAAAATCACTAACCGTTGTCACGACCTGTAAGAACGGTTGTAAGTACAACATATTGCATTGCGATTTTGGAATATAGCACTGTCAATCATAGAGCAGTCGAGCGGCGACGTTTGGCAGTGTATCGTCATCATCTCGGAACGAGATATGTACATACACACATGTTGCATGAGTGTACATATAAATATACACAATTGGACAAAATGATAGAGTACGTAAGAAATAAGTAAAATATTAAGATAAGTAAATTCTGATAATTTTTTGTATGGCAACGTTTTACATTGATAGAATCAGTAATAAATAGAAAACTTCTATTTTATTTATTAATGATTTTATGTTGGATCAAATACTTGAATCTTAAATTTTAAAATATATACATAGAGAAAACATTCGCTCTATAGTGTAAAAAATTTGCAATCAAAGAATTATGAAAATTTAATGAGCAATCTTATCTGTTGTTTTTGTCCAGCAGTACATACAGGCTTGCGATAATGAATTTTTCGTGGGGTTGAGGTAGTTCGTTTTTTACTTCTTCATTCGTGATACGCAATCATTTCTAAAATGCGAACGATATAACTGACAAGCTTCTTTAATTCTAGAAAACTATGAGATAGTTGTCATTACTAGCATAAATATAATTTTACGTACATGATGCCAAAAGATTATATAATCAGTCATATAATGCAATGTAATATCGATTATTAGTGGTTGATAAAAATGACGTTGATAAATTATGGAAATTATGCAATACACGCGTAAAGTACAAAGAGATCATTTGATATTGCAGTGTTTATATAATTTATGACAGTTATATGTAAAATGTAACAAAACACAAATAATAAATAACGAATACATAAATCACAAATAATTAAAATAATCATTAGTATTCTAAGTTGCGAAAAAATTAAGTAGATGATTTTTCTCTTGTTACATATAATATAACAAAATAAATTATTATTATAACGGTCTATTAATATATGTAGAGGAAAAGCCCCTATTATATGAGATATCGAGTTCATTTTGGATAAATGTTGGATAAATGTTAGTTAAATTCTATAGACAGAATTTAAAAAAATAATAGATCATTTTGAAGGAAATTTAATAAGCTTTAGATAACGTTATAAACTTTAGATAACGAAATTTAATTCAAATTCTATTTTTTTTTAAATAAAAAAATGTAAAAAGTGAGCAAATCGCAAAATCAAAAAATTGTGCTCTTAATATGAGAAATCGATAGTAAAACGCAAAATATATCAGTATTGTAATTAAAAAATTTTATTTCATGTTTCTAAAATGCAAACAAATGTCATGCGTGAAAAATGAGCATAGATTATACTTAGAACTCATCTTCAGGTAGTTGGAATCAAGCATCGCAGAAATAATAATCACACATAATTTAAAAAAAAATACGCGTGAGTTAATCAGAAATTAAAGTATATATATATATATATATATATTGTATAATTTAATTATTTCACTGATGTTTTAGAAATGATTTCATTTGCGCATTTCTCCTTTAATTTTTATTATTAATTAATTTAATTCTTATTATTATCTAATGACTGTGTAATCTGTTTGTTCGTTATTAATTGTTATTTACGCTCGCTCGACTGTTCCACGTAAGGAGGCAATCTCTTAACTAAATCCTGGAAGCTACATTGTCCCGCGCATGACTATGTGTAAAATATATCGTGTATACATAATATATGTAATATATATAATATATATAATATATAATATATATATTTTTATTTTCACACGGAGAAGACAATTCGCAGTTGACACGTGCGAAGTTTTATAAAATAATATATGTCATGTATGTGAGCATGAGTAATAACGCGAGAAAAAGATTGATATTTAATAACATGGAGGTAGCTATGGTGATTTCACAATTATTTCTTTCTTTTCGTAAATGCGCACGCAAAAATTCGTTTCGATTAATTTTCCAAATCAAAAAAAGTTATATATGCTGTAAGAATAAATTGTATTTTTTAAATAAACGAACATTGGTTATTATTTACATTCATTTAGAAATTAAAATATATTTTTGTGTGATTAAAACAAGGAAATAAGATTTTATAAATAAATATTCTAAACTTAAATCGCATAAAATATTTTTACTCTCTTTCGAGAGAAATAAAAATTCTTTAAAAAATATAAAAAATAAATTTCAACTAATACAAAAGTCTCAATTACAATCAAAGTTAGATGTTAGATTAATATATTTCAAAATAAAGTTCATCTTGCTGTAAATGCTTCTGTAGATGAATTTTTACTTAGAGAAGTGTTAATGTAAAAAAAATATGAATAGCACTTCAAGATTAAAAAGATATGTTAAAAATTAATTTGACAGATATTAAAGATTATGAAAATAACAATGTTTAGTTTATTTTCTTTGTTAAAGATGTACAACATCAGTTGCAGTCTGTCAATAAAATAAAGATAAATCGAGAACGGATTTACACGCGCGCCGAAGCGTACAATGTACAAATGTTGCGTCACTTGCCAGTGTAAAATCTCATAACAAACAAGAAATAAAAGAACAAATGAAACAAAACAGTGTCAGGCGCGAGTCGCCAAGGTCAGATCAACGTAAGAATCGCACCTGCAGTAATAGTATTGTAGTAATAGTATTGTAGTAATAGTAGTAGTAATAATAGTAGTAGTAGTAGTAGTAGTAGTAGTAGTAGTAGTAGTAGTAGTAGTAGTAGTAATAGTAAAGTAGTAGTAGTAGTAGTTGTAGTAGTGGTAGTAGTAGTCGTAGTAGTAGTAGTCGTAGTCGTAGTAGTAATAGTAGCAGTAGTAGTAATAGTAGTCTATAAGTATAGTATCACGGCCTGGCTGCTTCAGATTTCCTGAGTTTGTTATTACATTTACATAATGCATTATTACATCGTGTCGATTATTAAGTACCTGAGACGGCGGATCGTTCCCGGCCGTGCGCTCTTACGTACTTTTTGCCTAGTCTGCAATTGTCTGTAGCATTATGCAGTGATTTTAAGTTCATACAGACAAGGTCCGATCGTAAATTATCAAGTTTATTTAAAAAAAAACTACGATAATTTATCCGAACTTCTCTCATTATTCGACAAATCTTCTAACTAATGCAGACAGGTGACAAATTGTACGGTTGCATGAAGATACAGCAATGACTAATTATTTGCACCAATCGTCCTTATGACATGTTCCGTTTATCGTTTAGAAAAAGATCGTCGAAGCAAGTACAATGATGGACGAAGTGGGGAAATGAATAAAGTGATTGCTCATCTTGAGGACATCTCGAATATCTTCGCAATTGCGCTACATACTTTACAATTGCGCAATATTGTGTTAATATATAATATTCATCGTTACAATTTTCCATTTTACTTTCTATATTCTACGCTCGAGATAAATTTGTCATAATCTTATAAGTCTAAACGCGTTTTATGTAGACATAAAAACGCGCTTCATTGTGTTAGTCGAGCACATTTTATAATAATTGTGAAAATTTAATAAGTATATAGAAGAAACAAAGTATATTCTTAATAAATTTGATTGTATCCAAATAAATTTGTTATTTGGAATGATCCAAACAAATCAATTTGTTTGAATCAATAAGTGCGACTGTTTGAATTTGAAACAATATATATCTTTATCTTAAATACATTATTTGAACAATGTCTATATCTTCGGTATTCGCAAGATCAAACTGTACAGCACAAACATAATTGACACAACACGTAACACTGTTCGTTTAATCCTGTTGTTAGACGTACACGCTATTGTTTTCATATTTTTAGCCAAAAATGATATAATGATTGTTCTAAGAAAGCAATTATTTGCATGGAACAACCTTTATATAATATTCTGCCATTTTCAAATAAATAATTTGTTTCATTGTTTTTATTCATTGTAATCAAATAATATATTATTTAATTGAAAAATATTACTTCAAATAATAATGTTATTTCTGTCAAGCAATAGAGATTTCTCGAATAAAACAACAAAATTTTTATTCAAATATTTCGTACAAGCATATATTGTTTCAATAAAATAAATTTTAATTAAATAAATAGGAATACTAAATCCAAAGAAATCTTTTTCTCTGTGTGCACTATTAGCTTTATGTATATTTCCATAGATAACTTTTTGCAATTATATATAAAAAAAATGCAAATTAAAATAATGTGAAATTTATAAAAAGGTTATTGCATTTTTTTTACAGAAGATTTTTACAGATGATTTCGTAATTATTTGCAAAAAGATTAGTGTTTATGCCACAACTTTCGTAAAAACGTATCTAAATGATAATGTTCGAAAATTTATGAAAGACATCAATCAAGATTTTTTTGCATCTGTTTGGATGTTGACGGTGACGTTTGCTCGCAAATTCCGAATGTCACCGCAGCGAGAATTATTCACTACAGCTGCGCATTTACATCTCGCCGAAGGGAGAGAGTCGAGCGAACGGCGATGTCCAGACAGTTCATGAAAGGCTCACTGCGTTTACGGCGTCGTTAATCCGCTTTTATAATCACAAAATGAACCGCGCGAGAGCATTCGGCTGATTCGGAGGTCTTTACGAGCTTCCAACTCGCACGTTATTATCGGCGACAACCTCGTGCGGAGTCTCGGTCGTTACTGATATCGCTGTCGTTTCCTGCCATACATTAACTACGTTCGGCCTTATCTTCTTATCCACGTATAATGCGAATACTCCGCGACAGTCCACTACTCTTTACAGATTGAAAGAGATGGCAAACCGCAGCGAGAACATTTCTGTACCTTGAGATCGATCCTCCTAAGCCACAACTGTAAACAAAATCAGCTATTTATATAGCCGTTGAATTAAATATGCCATTGTTCAATGAAATTAAAATACTGCAAAGAAGTCAAATTAAAATTTTATTCCGAGAAAATCGGCATTTGTTCTCAAGGAGCTTCTAATTCCTCGAGATCTAATAAGATTAAAAATCAATTGTTCCAAACCAGGTGTTAAATCTATTTAAATCTGTAAGTGGCTTCATTGACACTTCATAGCACTCAGAATTCATTACTATATTTAATGAATTAGATAGTTGAAATTTTCTTTCAATTTGTATTCTGATCGAATTAATTAACGCAATTGAAATAATTTCAACCCTTTTTCACAACTCACACACACACTTTTTTAGTAAGTCATCTTGCAAATATTACAATACAAATATTATTAGTAGTGAAATAATATTTTTATGTTTACCTACAATGAGTTTGATAAGATTAATGCAAAGTTTATATATTTCTATATTATGCTTGTGAGAGGATCGATTTTATGAGAGTGTATCTCTTTCGAGGATTATATAAACTTGTTAAAAAACTGTAATCATCACGCGTTTTTCAAATAATTTCATATGAAACTATGTCGGCGGAAAATTAGCGAGTACTCTTGCGTAACAATTGCGATAATTTTACCGAGATGTCAATTGAAAACGCCGGCCGGGCGCGTTATACAATTTACGCACACGATTGTCTCTAAAAGCTATTGCAATACTGTAATTGGTGGTATTATTCGAAATGACTATTGCGGACTATGTTCAATGGACTATGACAATGTAGCGACTGATCTGGCGAAAGGGTTAAAAGAGAATGGCGGGGTTATTAAGCCGGGACTATGTAAAAAAATATATATGTACGCATGTATGTATATATATATATATATATATATATACTCCTTATATATATATATATATACTCCTTTGTATGTGCACATATATATGTATGTATGTATATGATTTTATATTTATATTTATATACATGTATATATTACATATACATAATTATATAAATATATAGACAATTATAAGAGAACCAGAAGAAAAAGCAAGACTAAAAGCAAGTTTGCATCTCGTCATGCAAATGAAACCAACCCCGCCAACCTTTCGTTCCTATAGATAAGTATAATATATATGTATACATAAAGTGTTAAAAAATTTAAGACTTAGAAGACAGTATTTACTAAGTTAAGTAAGAAATACTTAATCAATGTAGGTCGAGAAATTAACATTATCAGAGGTAGAAGCGATTTTCAGTTTTGGTAATGACGACTTGCTGCACATTTGCATGGAACTATATGTGTTTTCTTGCACAAATTGATTTCACTTCACATTTGCATATAAAAATATTTAAATGACTAGAAAAATAAATACTTTGAGATTGAAATGAATATTTAATCCTTTTTTTATTGTCAGAATAATATATTCGAATAATATCTCGGATATATAAAATATATCTAAATATTCACTTTTCGATTGTCATATCTTAATATTTTTGTATGCAAGATGAACAAAGGAATCGATTGTGAAATAATCACATGGATCCAAGATTAATTTTTTGACCTATATTGATTAAACATTTTTTTACGGATACGTTATATGACTTGCATATATACGATAATCTGTGCACATGTAACATATTTAATTTCTATGTCCATGTCTGCTATGTATGTCTGTGTCTAGTTCAAGCAAAATCCTTTGCGCACACGCATTATAAAAATTAAAATGAAATGAAAAAAACTATCGAGATCGCTATTAATTCGATGCCATCGTGGCTACCATCGTCAGCTTGTTTTACAAATTTTTCGCTTGTCTATTTTTCTGAGATTTTCTTCCCACAGTAATATGACGTATAAGTGAATAAGGATTTGAATTAGAATAATCATCATAAGTTTGTAATGGCACAATCGATTGTATTCTACTCTTGCTTCGAATGGCTACCTCTCAATTTATTTAAGTACTATGCAGCAATTAAAATTTCAACTTTCTTTTATCGCCTTTTTTATTTTTCTCTATAGCTTTCTTTTAAGTCGTTTCCAAAACTCGCATGTATTCATATATTAAATTTTGTATACATAATATTTTTTATATCAAAAGTGACTGTGTTTTTAACAGAAATATTTAACTCAATTTTCTTTTTTCCTATAGCTTTGACTTTTATAATGTTCATTGAAGTTTAGTCAATCCACGGATAAATTTGTACTCTGTACACATGGATCTGCTTTCTTTCATAATAATAGAGAGCTTCAAGGCAAGAAGTGGTTTTTTTTGTACCAATTAAACCTGGATTCGTATCTCGATTGATGACATTCCCCTTTTTCTTTTTTTTATCTGAAAATTGATTGCGTATCTTCATTGAATTTTCTCGCATTTTTATCTCACGAAAAGAAATTATCTATGGACGCGATTACTTGTGAACAAAATAAATATGCAAAGTTTCTAAATTCGCGAAAATACGAATCTAGAAAGGAATCGCTGCGCGTTTCAATCTCTGCTCGAAAATGCTCGTAACTTGATAGATGGTGAATTACGAACGCGTCTTACAGTTGATACTTTACAGAAAAAGGAAAAAAGCGTCATAGCTGACAATATTTATAATAAAATATCGGATGCTTCCATAGAACAGCATGGCGCGGGCAATTAATATGCACAATCTCACTTCATCACGCGTGCCCGTTTTTGGCTCTCGTGCGCGCGTCGTATACAAATGTCACAATCGTATACAGTTACATTCGTATACACATGTACATGTCAAGTTTAAACATTTCAAAAGTTGCGTATCAACACGCATCAATAAGACATCTTTATTTACGTTTAATTAACATAATTATTCTCACATAATAATAATCCTTAAGTTTCTAAAAGTAAAATTGTTAAGAAACCAAATTATGAAAAATAACGTATTATTTTTTTACACAACAGGTATAGCGTTGATTGATTTTATTCCATATCAATGTTTTTATACTCTCGATTTTTAATTAAAATGATCAAATGTGACTAGTTGAATTGAATATAATATTATCTCTTAAGACAATTACTTCAATTATTCACTTTACATTGCTTTTCTATGTTCTTTTCAGTAGATCAATTAAATCGAATCAGAGTCAATGGTCATTTCAATGTTTTAGAAAAATGCTATTATTATTGACGAATATTGCTCTTTACAAAATTTCGCGTAAATAATTGCTTGAAATCTCACGATAAATTTAATCTTAAATTTGTCTTAAAAAGATCTATCTTAAGAGCTAATGTTTAATAGTATATTTTAAGTATTGTGCACAATCTATATATAATCTGGTTTTTCTTGTTATCCCAATTTTCTTATCCCAATTATCTTTATTGTTAATTTCAATTCTTTTTGTAGTCTAGCATTTTGGGTCAGTGAAATAAATAGTTTTCTGAAAATAAAAGACATTGTCAAGGTGCATTATCAAGACTATTTTACTTTTTTCAAAGACAGTGCATTCAACAAAACACGCTCGTGATAAATGAAAAATTGTTCACATAAACCGAAATCAACTATTTAGTCTAAAAAGATATGAACATTCGGATGCATTAATAATAATGAATCAATGAATTAAAATGTGTGATAAAAACATTTAATTTGAGATACGTAATTCGTCGATTCCTTTTTCTTGCTTCTTCTTAAAACTTTTAAACTATACAATTAATTACATATAAACAGAAAAATTAATTACATAAATAAATGTAAACACGACAATTTCAGAACTATGTTTTGAATATTATCTTATCTCGATATTAGTTGCACGTATTGTCTAATTGAATAGTCTTAAAAATGCTGAAACGGAAAGAAATATTAATTTTAAATGTTAAACGTTAATGTCTGTGGCTCTGATCATGTGGTGCAATCATCACACACAGTAAAGTAGCATTCAAAAAAAAGCTGGCCCTATCTTAAATTTAGTTAGATATAAAACTTACAATTAGATACAATACAATAAACGTACATAAAAATCAATCTTATATTTAAATTTTAGGCTCAATTTCAAGTTATGAGTTTACATTAATTGCAAATATGTGTCGAATTACGTTTTTAAATATAAATTAAATGCTGTTATATGATGTATTTACATATTTTGAAACTTAGTATATGTAACTTGAGAATTTAATGGGTCAATTCTAAGCAGAATCAAGCTTGTAATTTGTTTTCATAAGACTTGTAAGAACTTACAAGTGTTTTATGCATTACCTTTACAGATAGCTTCTTGTTACTTGTAAAATTTATGAAAAATCATAGATGTTTACGTATGATTGTACGTCTTTATGGTACACACGCATAAAATTATCTACAGCATTAGGCATAAGTTTTTACGAGTCCTACGAGAACAAATTATGAATCTTACGATTCTGTTTAAAATTTACTTTTATATATCTTCAATATTGTTGTTTAATTTTAATTTTGTTGCTTTATCTTATTCTTAGCATTACTCGTTTTATCAATTTATAGAAATAATAATTCAGCATTTATCAGATTTAAGATATCGCTCCTTTATCATCTAAAAAAAGCGGTTTTTATTTTTTAATGTTGCTTAATTTTTTGAAATGTTGCACATATTATATACTCAAAAAAAAAAATATATATATATACATATATGTATGTGTATACGCATTATAACGTAATTTGTACCTGCATTACTTCGCATTTCTTAATTTAAAAAAATTATATTTCGTCGATCACATTATATTTTTAGATTAATCCTATCTAATTATTCTACTCGGATAATTTCTCACATTAAAATTATTGATTATCAAAACAAAAAAATATATCCTTATAAATTAATTCCAATTAAATGCCCCTAATATTTCGAAGTAAATAAAAATGCACATGATTACAAATAGCTCAATAGTAATACAAAATAAAGTCTCGTTTTCCTTTTTTTTCTCTTTTTCTTCTTTTTACAATGGAAATGTTTCAAACTCAAAAGACTATAGTATTCTGGCAAATCTTGCATACTTGTCTGATATTAAAATCATTTCTATCTCTCTAGCTTGTTTTTTTCATGTTTTTAATCTCTTTTTATATTTGATAATTTTTTTATTTTTCATGTTTTGAATCTTTTTTTACATTTTTTATATCTCTAATGTTTCTCTCTACCACATTTTTCTTTGTTTTTTTTCAAAATTTATATTTTTATTGGCATAATTATACAATCATAAATAGCTCTCTTTTTTTCATTTTAAATATATTTGTACACAATGCCGAAAAGTTCCAGACTACCTTGATATTTCTTCTGTTATTTTTTGAATTTCTCCCTAATTAATTTTCTTATTTATAGTATATTGTTTTATACTTGCTTCTTTATTACATAATTCTTTTTTATTTTCTATACTGTATTTTGTTTTCTATACTGTATGTGTTAAGTTTTTAAGTATATATGTACATATGTATACGTGCGAGATCGTATGTAATACAGCCTATTTTCAATAATTCATCCTTTATAGATAAATTAATTTATCTTTTACTGTGTTTACAATAAATCAACTTTTTTTCATTCTTACTTATTTTTTCTCCTTTTATTCATTGATATCCTTATTGCTTTTGTCATGTAAACTTGCATCAATATTATCTAATAAAAAGGTTTGATTTTTTCTGTTCGTTTATGATTGCTTGCAACTAACTGATTTGTGCAGTGTTATAGAATTTATTATAGTGGTGGCAAAAGTTAATAATGATCACAAATTTTTATGATTAACTCAATAGTGTAATTTATTTTTGTGTAATGTTGATTCGATTCTTTTAATTCCTTGATATTGACATATTTGAGTTTGTATACAAATAATTAACAGAGGTACCGTTTTATCTCGTTATAATGATCATGCAAGAGTGGTATGCTCCCAGAAGATATATAGTATTAAAAGATTTTTAATAAAACAAAAATTGTCGAATGCTGAGCAGTCTGGAAGTTAACATTTTTTTTCAGATTTAAAAAATTTTTTTCTCTTTTTTATTCAGACATATTATTAATTGTTTTTCTTTTCTTTATTCTCTTTTTTCTTTTAATCATTGTTTCATTTTTATTTCCCTTTACTTTTATGATAGCCTCCTAACATGTAAAATCTTCTATGTACGTAATTCTTTTGAATGTAATAAAGTTACTTATGAAATACTGCTGTGCAGTAAAAAGCAGTTTCTTATGCAGCATAAAAAGTTTTTTTGAAAAAAATTAATTTCGAAATACTAATATACGTATATTGCACATTTTTGCTATAAAAAAATAATAAATAGAAATCATTGTCAATCATTGTATCTAGCAACTTTTATTCATAACTTTGACATATTCAACTCTAATAAAATTTAATTTTAAATGCTTCAATTTTAAATGTTTCAATTTTTAATGTTTCACACGTAGAGGTAGATAATTTACAGTAATAACATAATCTTCTTACGGACTCTCCAAATTCAAAATCAAATAGAATTCAAAAGCCGGGCAGTGAAAATCAGTGGTAATTAGTACGCAAAATGTAATTTTAAGTCTTTATTCCAAAATTATAGTACGTTTCAACACACTTTGATGCCATCCTCAGCAATTAAATCAAAATTTAATTCCTTGCATGTCTAAAGAAAATCACCATCAGATTTACAGATTTGATGTTGTACAATCTATCAAAAAATTAATATTTTATAATCAAGTCAAACAAACCAAATAAAAAAATTTTATTATAAAAGAATGATGATTTATCCAGAACAAGAAAAGAATTTATCTTAACATTGAATAAAGAAAAATCAATTTAACAATTTAAATTTCTTAAAACTAATAAAAAATTTTGTTAGACGTATGTTAATCATATAAAAAACTGTTACATTATATATACACAATAAAACTGTTACATTATATATAATAAGTAATTAACATTATATGTAATAATAAGTAAAACGCTGATTCTCACTTGCCCGGCTTTTGGATTCTATTTGGTTTATAATTTACAATGACCCATATAAAATGACACTGACCATTTTATACAGAAATAACATGTAAATAACTATAATTAATATACTGCAATTAACTTAACATAATTTACGATTGTTTATAAAAACTAAGAAAGTAATATGAGACGAAGTCTCATAAAAAATTAGACGAAGTATTTTTCTAAATTTGGGCCAACTTTTTAGATTCTGCTTTACTGTGCGTTGTATATAGGACTTCATTTTTGTTGGACAAATTTCTTATAAAATTTCCCTCTTTCATAATCTTCTCTCTCATAATTTCTTATAAATTAATTAAATGAAGTGTAGGATCAATTAAAAAATATTGAATAGGTAGTACATTATCCTGTTGAGTTCAACCTATACCTTCAGAATAAAGTTGTGCTAATAAAAAAATGCATACTTATTCTTTAGCATACTAAATTAAATTTATTATTAACAGTCCAATTGAGTCAATTTAGGCAGATTTTGGGCATCCAATATGAATAGGCACTAATTCTGATGCGGTCATTGTTTTTATATAATAATAAATATTTATTCCATTAAGTGTTCAAAATAAAATGTTCCACAGAATAAAAGACAGAGAATTGCCAAATTCCTGATTCCAAATATCATTTTCTTATCTTTGATTAAGGCTGCGATTTACGCTCACAATGCTTAAAAATTATCAGGGTTGCCACAGAAAATAAATTTTAAAATTCCCTGACTTTTCCAAGTTTTTCAGATGAAAATGGAAAACTTTTCAATATAAAATATGTAAATTTTAACACATTTAAAGTTAAGAATTGTAGGAAAGATAATTTATATTAAAAACAATACAAAAAAGGTTTAATAGCATTCTAAAATTTTGGGTGCAAATTCATTGGGTGCCAACAAAAAATAAATTAGAAATAAATTGGAAAAGAATGCAGTTACAAAAAAGTGCGATCAAATAAAAATACTGAATAAAATATAAATTTTAATTATTTTATTAAAATCGTTTAAAGTGTGCAAAACGTATTTCATTATAAACGTCAGATATAATAAAAAATTATAACAATTATTTAAAATAGGAGCAGTTTAAGGAAATTGTGAGCAAATTTCAAAATTCTAGACTTTTTTACATTTTTTCCTGATTTTTCCCGGTTTTCCATGACTAATATCAATTTCCTTGATTTTTCCTGGTTTTCTAGGACAACTAAGTTTTCTAGTGACAACCCTGATTTATTCTTGTTGTTTGTTAAATTAAACAAAGACAAATGATGCTCATGAGCATTGTCAACATGAATTGAAATACGTGGCCTAAAAAGTTTTCATTTTTCAATAACTATTTTTTAAATTTAATGTAGAAAATTAAAATTACTGATAAGAAAATGTCTATTTTGGGTAACAGATAAGAATCTGATCTGAGCTCTCAAAATACTATATAGAGAAAAGAGAATGTAATCATTTCTCCAATAGTTCATATAGTCTTAGCATAATAATGAAATAATCCTGAATTTCTTGTTTCGATGTAACAGAACTTGACATCAAAAATTTGTGAAAATTAAGATATTCAATTAATTATTCAAAATTAAAATACAAGTATCTATTAATAATTTTCACTTTAACGATCATGAAACGCAACGGAACTCAAGATTCAAGGGATATACATGTTCCTATAGTATCAATTACTAAGAATGTTTGTATCCAATTCTTCTGTAAATCAACGTTTATATATTTCCATAACTAACGCTATTGAATTTTATTACAAACAATTTAATTTGTTTGTAATAAACGCGATAATTCTATTTTACTTTTTTCATGACTTGTTTAACAACTCTTTTATAACTTCTTTATGACTTTTCATAATTTGATTTTTTATATAACTTCTGTTTGACTTTTCAATTTTTTATGTTTTTTAATATTTTTATCGAATATAAAGCGGTACACGAGCACCGCATAGTTTCTCGATAGTTTCTCTGCATGAAAAATTCAGAGCGCATAAAAATATTGTGGTTTTAATCAACTCATAGTTTCTCGCGCGGAATTTTATGTTAAGATAAAATTCGCGGTCTTTTATGATAATTTTTCATGGAAATTTCAAATTGCTTCATGCTTAATTCATGTTACAATCTTTAGCATTGATCAACTAGAATTTCTCTTTTTATGAAAAATACAGATCTCCAAGAAAGTCCCACGCATCAAGGGCCAAGATATCCGATGTATCGTAACTCAATTGGTCAAACCGATCAAAAACATGATATAGTTTATCTTTTAAAGTGAGAAAACAATTTTTCAACAATTTCTCAATCGCGTTTGACCCGCGCCACGCTGCTACATATTGCTAAATTTCTCTCCACTTTTTTTATACGCATATATAAAGAATACATATATACGTATACGTGTTTCTATTATTATCATATACGTAGAATCTATGAAATGTATTATCAATGAAATTAACTTATGAATTTTTATATATATATATATATATATATATATATATATATATATATATATAGT
>NW_012130081.1:858177-863556 GCF_000143395.1 Atta cephalotes | reverse complement strand
TATATATTATATATATATATATATATATATATATATATATATATATATATATTAGTAGGAACAATTTCACGACGTTCGCGTCGTGCACGTTTCAGTGGCGAATCTTCCTTTAACTTTTCTCTACGCCTCGCGAAAATAGAAGAAATCTCTATCGCGCTAAGAACATTACGTTTGCGCAAGCAACGAATAATAATATATTCGTTGCATTATTCGAGAAGCCGTGTGTTTAAACGCATTTACGTTCAAACATAGCAGTCTCTCATCGCGAGATCGCGGAATAAATTTAATCGCCTTTTATCGTAGTTCGTTAATAATTAGTGCAATTTACAATCTCGAAAACCGCGCCGATTTTACTTCTAATATTTTATTACTGACATATGATAACTACCGTATTTTTTTCCTGTCAACAACAAACTTAAATCACTACTTAACTACGTCATGGCAAGCTTAAAATATCTGTCCCAAAAGAAATGTTGCATGCAAGAGATGATAGGATGAAAAGGTGAGGTTAAAGAGAAACTAAAAATGGAATTAAATATTCCACATTTTTTTCTCCTTTTTTTAAGTTACTTACTTGAAAAGAAAAACAGAATATAAACAACAAATCCAGTTGTAATTAGCCAAAATTAAATCAAATCTTAAATGGGTCAACGCACGTAATCTATACAAATATGTCAAAATGATTGACATACTTTTTTCAGTACTTTTTTTACTCTTCGAACTCACATTTAACATTGAATAAAAAAATGTTCTCAAAAAAACAACTTTTTTTCAATTCAAAAGATTAATTAAATATCAAAAGCGTGTATATGTACAATCGAGATGCTTTATTCACTATCGATATAGAGGCGATTTAATTGTGATCCAGTTTCGCTCCACTGTTTTTCAATTCAAAATAAATATAAATATAATAATTCAGTTATGATTGTGTTTCAACGTTATTTAAATTTATCCGTTTCATCTGATAAATTAAGTATTTAGTATTCATATTTTGTTATTTAATACAGATATGTTTTTATACATAAGTAATACATAAGTATTTTTAATTAAGTTACAAAATTATCAGTTACCTTTTGCAAAATTCTTCAATTTTTTTAGGCATTAGAGAATATTTTACTTGTTTTAAAATTAAAAAATTCATTTTCTTTTTGTAACAAATTGCAATTAAAGTAAATAGTTACCTTTCGAAAAATATATACAAGCTGTAATTTATTGATATTTATAGTGCTTAAAGCTATATAGAGAATTACATGATATTCCGCTAAAATATTTATCTTAAAAATCCAATACCTGAATTTGAACAAATTGATGATGTGAATAATTATATTTAAATTCCACTAAAGAATATTTAATTGGAGCAAGACTAAAACACAATTATCGTACTCATATCGCGAATAAAGTCTATAATAGTTTCAGATGCGCCTGCAATTACAAGAATATTTTATAATCCATATCAATTTTTTTTAGTGAGCAGGAGACAGTTATGTATTAAACGTTATTAACATAATTACATTATATACGAATGACATTTTTTGTTTCTAAAAATTCCTCTAGTCATTTAAATAAAAATAAATACAGAAATGTCAAATTTTCATAAAAAGACTTATTATTTAATAATAATAATTTTTATTTTTATGGCAAAATAATAAATTATAAAAGAAAATATATTTGACTTTCTGGAGAATTTTTTATGAAATTGAGTGTCATTCATATATGAATGACATGGCATTAATATATCAAAGTATTCCAATTATGTGCATCTGATAGATACGATATGATACTATTCGCTACGCACATTACCCAAATAAAAAGTTTTTAAATAACTAAATGTTGTCTGAAAGTCTAAAGTTTTTATAAATTTAAGTGATATAAAAATGTGTGTTCAACATTTATAATAATAATAACATAATAACAAATGTGTTAATTATCGCACATAAATTTTTAAGTCATTTAAACTTTTGAGAAATAAATAGCAAAATTGCCTTGCCTAGTCATCATATTTGATATCTTAGAGCTTGCAACAATCAAACCTTGCGATCATTGTTGTTCTGCGATCCAACGGCGTACTTCATCTTCTCTTCATTTATTGAGATTCGTTAGTCTGTTCTATCATCTATTATGTGCACTGAGGTAGATGGATGGAATATTTGTGGCGTATATGTGGGTGCTCTCCATCGCGCATACGCGCTGTATACATATATATGTGTGTATCTGTATGCATGTATGTGTATGTGCGTGTTGCATATGCATAGTTTTGCATATATACATATGCTTACTTGCTGTAATGGCAATTAAGTGACTCTAATCCAACAAGCAAGCTTATCCACGCACCATCTAATCTGTTTGCGTCAAAATACTTTGAAGACTTTTTAATTTTTCAAACATATCTGGCATCCGATAAACTTCACAAGTTATTTCACGCAGTAATAGAGCAGGCAATAAGAAACAAGAATCGTTGGTCGATTCTTCGGATGGACGATCTGGCATATATATTACTTTCCTTGCTTCATTCAAACAAGAATTGTCGCGAACGCCAATTAATGCCGCAAATTGCAGATCATTTCGAGGAACTCGTCATTAATTCGAAGATGTTCTTTAAAATCATTAGCTATTCTAAAAGGAAGGAATTATTCCTTTATCACTTCTGGCTCCTCATTCTCGCTAAATTCGTCATCATCCGCACCTGACGATTCCGCTTCATCGACAAGTCCGCTGTGTCTGTCAAATTCCTGTCTGTCCTCATGAACAACTCCGGAACCTCGACCCTCGTCTCTGCCAATGATAGGATAATCTTCCAAGCTGCGACTGCCGTGTTTTTCCAGATTCATGCGCATCTTAGCGGCATGTGCATGCACGGCGGCCGCATGCTCAGGGCCAAGTCCTATCGCCGATAGGCCAGAGTTCTCTGCAATAAACTGCAAATAGGTGTCCAAAATCGCCGAGCCAGCAATCGCACTAGTATTGTGGCCTGAATGATGACTGCCATGTGGCAGTGGTGCCATGTTGAGATCACCATTACCATGCATGGCATCCAAGGACTTGGGGACGATCGTTGTCGAATTCTTGCTATTGCTGCTACTGTTGCTGTTGCCGCTTACCTTAGTAATAACGGTGTTCGAAAGTGGCGAACTATACCTAAGGCTAAGGTCTTCGGGATCATCACCGCCGCAGCTGTCAACTTCGGATGCACCTGCACGAGGTGGCTCCAACCTCATGTCGCTTCTTCGAGATGCTGTTGGACTGGCTCGTGCGCGAAGTTCAGCCGGACTCACCTTGACTCCAGCCTTAGCTAATAAACGGGACGCCAATTCTGGATCGAATTTACTGGGCATCGGCATAACTGGAAGATCTTTCGTACTGATGCCTCGATGTTGTCTCGACATGTGTGAATGTAGAGAATTCCGAGACTTTGCTACTGTTCCGCATAAAACACAGCGATATCCTGGACAGACTGTATGTTTGTCTTCCAAATGAGTGCGTAATGTATGTGCTGAACGATACATCTTTCCGCACTTCGGACAAGGCCTAGGATCCGTTGCACGAACTCGAATCATATCCAGACTTCGTCGAGTGACTGAAAATAAATGATGGATGGGTAAGAGCATGTACCTCTTTTTTTATGGAAGAAAGAAAATTGGATCATTGATGATCAATATATAACCGCTTGACAATGATTTTTTCGATAGGAATTTTGATTTATATCGATATTCCAAATTTTATTCTCTCATTAAAGGCAATTAATTTTGTAAATAATTAAAATTATATCGTCTAATTTTATATTATATTGTTGAGTTGAGAAAGAATAAAAATAATAGAAAAACTGTTGATGAAACAAAAAAGTTCTACTTACATAAAAATACGATAAGAGAGAATTACACGAAATATTAACTGTCTTTCTTTTAAAATCGATCACATCGATGTTGTAATCGAGTGTTATAACTATTCATAAGAGATTGTGGAAATATAATACTCTGAATTTTTCTGTGAGTACTTTTTATTGTACAAAGCATTACTTAAATAGTATAGACTTTATTTCGTACATCTTATATATATATTTATATATATATATATATATGTATATAGAAGCTAGTATCTGCTAAAATAATATGTACGGTATTCTATACATTATTTATAGTACGAGTTGTCAGCCAGGAAAAGATAAAACCGATAATAAATAATATTAATAAATGAACAAGATTACTTTGCAACGCCCGATTTTCCAAACAATATAATATCGAATATATAATACATTTCGTATATAAATTAATAAAAATTTTATGCAAATTCTGTCTTACCATTAACACTTTTCGTTGGGTCATCTCCAATTTGACTCATGTAATGTCTTTTATTTAGTATTTGGAATGCAAAATCACGTAGAAAAGGAATTATATCCTGAATGAATTATTCAAAGTTATAGTAAATTATTTTTTAGTAAAAAAGGAAAATCTGTAAATCTCCTCATATAAGCCATAAATTGAATTAATATCATCAATTTTGGTCTTTTTTCATCCTTCTTATTGTGATCTACTTCGGAAAAATAATAATTCACCATAACTTTGAATAATTCATTCAACACATAATTCTTTTTCTATGTAATTCTATACTCCAAATACTAAATAAAAAAAGATTATCTGAGCCAAATTGGAGGTAGCCCAATAAAAAGTGTGTTAATGGTTAAAAACTAATATATATTGTATTTTAATACTTCCTTTTGAGATCCGCAACTAACAACTCGTACATTCACAGAAATATATATAAATATATTTCCTTGTGTTTATTCGCGGCGTATTCTAGTATATGCACGATTTCGAACGTAACGTCTTTTGGGGCACTCTTGACCTAAGAAATACTGAAACGTAAGACGTAGAAAAATAAGGCTAGGCATTGTTAAGCGACCTGTACTTCTGGTCGACGTATTCATTCGCAATTCATTCACTCACATAGTAATCTGCATATTTTCATGCATTTCGTGTATGCACGCCAGCATTCCTCACACACATAGCGCAATTTCGTGTCTCTTCGCGATCATAAGAGTAAAACGGATCTTTAGAACCGCTCGGTTTCGTCGTAGTCATCGTGCGCTCTTCTGTTCAGTTTCTACACTCTTAAGACTATATTATTTAACATAAGGCTGGCTTACTCAGCTTAGAGGAACATTGTTTTCTCTCTTAGATACGTAATCTAATTCTTATATCAATGTCCGGCGTACGCCGGATGTCGCAGTGTGTAAGTATATCATTTCATTCTCTACGGCGTGATCTACGCTTCAGGCTCTACAGGAAATACTGTTTCGTTTTACATTTTATACAAAATCAACTCTATGTATATCTCTTTATGTGTATATATATATATATATATATATATATATATATATATATA
>NW_012130081.1:853637-857377 GCF_000143395.1 Atta cephalotes | reverse complement strand
ATATATATATATATATATATATATATATATATATGCTCAATATAATAGCTTTTCATATATATATTTATAAAGTCTCTCCTTTGTCGATATAATCTCTCGCATATATACAGTGTGCGCTTTTGTTAGGGATAAACTTCACGGTGGGTGCGTGTTTCGAAATAAAGCACTAAAGTTCGGTTGTCACCTTTGCGCATTTTCTATCACGCCGGGGAGGGGGGGGGATACACGGTAGACTTTCTCTCAGATAATTCGTAATGTGTATTCTTATCAACGTTCACTAATTTCTTTTGCGTTTGTAGATATCCAAATATCTGTAAATTTGATAAGGAATCCAAATTCCGTCGACCAGACTCTTCCAACATGATTCAAAACAGCGCGGCGATAACAAGCTCGATTTGATGTTAATTTGATATTTATTTTTATTATGAAAATGTTAAATGAACAAATTTCTTGCATGTACAAGGAATGATTGTCAATTGATATCTAAATGCAGATATTTAAATTCATTAAAATATACTATTATATATATTTTTTTTCTTGTATATAATTATTACTGTACAATTATATAAATAATTAATAATATTTTATTAAAATATAAATCTTAATAGAGAAATATATTAAATATAATAAATAATAATAATTTGCAAAATCCTATTAATAACAATATTTGCAAAAAAACATTAAATCGTTTATATCGTCTATATTCATCATTTCTGCTATTGTATAATAATGCTAACAGCAATTTCCAACTAAAAAGTCTCCAAATAAAAAGTCTAATAAATTATTACTTATTATCGCCGCCCAGTAACATACAAAGAAATATAGGGCCACACCAGAAAATAAAAAACAAAGTTTCTTTGGTAAAATATTTGTGAGAAAGATTAAAGTTACGACATGCGATCAGAGTTATACTGATCTTCGCTTGTTCATCAGACATAGGTCCACCTCAAAGTCTTAATCTGGTCCCATTCTACAGGATGCTTCAGTCGCATATGGTTCCTGACACTGTTGGGATGGGAGAAGGTTTTGGCGCAGGAGGCAACGGGACAAGTGGGTGAATCTCTGGGATAATGATGATCCAAGTGCGCCCTCATAGCACTGATATCATGCAATGTCCTACAGCAGAGGGGACACCTGTAACCATGCTGTCGATGGTGCTCCCGCAATAATCTCTGCTGCCTGAAGTCCGGTTGGCCACGTTCATATTTGATGGTCGTCGTGATCGTGGTGGCCGTGGAAGACTGATTAACTGATGTGTCGTCTTCTAGTTGCGCCTGATGACGGTGGTGAGGAGGAGGGACGGATAGTGGATGATGATGGCGATGCCGATGATGTTGCTGGTGATGGCTGTGGTGGTGGTGGTAAGCCGCGCCCTCTGCCTCATCAAGCCCGTGATCTGCAACCACCACCACACCAACGTTACCACCAGCCACCACCACCATAATCCCACCCCGAACTAAACACGATAATGCTACGCGCCCAACCTCGAACCCAAACGGTGTTCAACATCTAGGGGTATTTCCCGCAGCGGTTACTATTATACCGTGCTCTTACTAGTTGGAATCAACCGCTAATTAATTATTATTAATACGACTGACCGTCAGCGTAAAGTGTCTATTGTTTGAATATACAGTGATAATTTATTATGCTTTAAAAAAATATACCATTAAATATTGATAATTCATTATTTTTGAAAAAATTAATATAAATTTTGACTTATGTTGCTTTTAAATTCGCGCATATTACTTTTTAATTTTATAACATATGTGATATTAATTATCACTATGTATTCAAAATATTTTCACATATGCAAAACAATCTCCGAAAATTCAGTATAAAAATTCCGTTATATCGTTAAAATTGAGGTAGCTCACATAACTTCCAACATAGCACCAAACAAATAGATACAAAATAAATAGATACACGTTACATTATTTGAGAGATTTTGACATATAGTTAGATTATTCAAAATCTCTAATGAACTCGACTCAAATTAAATTCTACACAGACAAAAATGCGACATTATTACAATTTTTTATGGATAACTGCCCTTTACTTCAATGTGGTTGGAAGGAGTCTGGCATCGTGCAAGAGAAAATGGACAATTAACATTTCTATTTAAAATCATGTGTCTTTAAATAGGGGGGGGGGGGATGGGAAATTAATACTAATTGAAAACCTTTTATAAATAGCTTGGATTTTCGGCGAAAGGTGACGGAGGTGTTCGAGGTTCTAAATTCGCAAACATGCTGATCGAATTTTCGATTCTCGGCCAAATTCTTCACAAATCTCTCCATTGTCAATTATAATTACGCGTTCGTATGATTATTTAAGATTACGTTTTCGTCAATATTCGTATACTCATTCAGTTTCGTATACATTAAGTTTGATTTTAGGCGTAATGATGAAATGAATGATGATTTTTCTCATGTCTGTACATAAATCTCACAACAAGCATTGATGTTCGTGTCATTTATGGATTGTATTTGGACATGCATTTTTTCACAAAAACTATACTTATTCGATAATTGGATTGGTTCATTTATCGCGGTTGGAAATAATTTTAGGTACGTGTCAAATGGATTAAACTTTTTACTCTCTTTCTGTTCTCTTGTTAATATCCTGTTTCGATCAATTATAAAAGTATTGTTGAAATAACTATAATGTTATCAATATCGAATCTCGATGTGACATATCAAATATCGAGATAAATCTAATTGTGATGCTAATGAACAACATATTGTAATGAATAAATGATAAAATACATTGTGCATAATGATAAAAATAAAATCAATTTTTTTTATTATTCAATAACAACAATAAGGGATAAAAAACAGATAACATTGTATTTGAAATTTTGGTTAAAATTCCGATATAGATATTATCAGTACATAGGCAAAACATTACAATATAACTGCAAAAATGTAATGTTCACCACCCCTCATTGATGTCTGAAAAATCATATTCAAATAGACTCTTATTATTGTTTTAATAATCATTGTTGATTATAAAACCTAAAATAACTACAATGTTCGATCTAAACGAAACCCTAAACGGATTAAACAAATTTCAAATGGATAAGTAGCTCAAATGGACAAATGGCGACGATTGCAGTTGCAGATAATGGAAATCCTCGTTAGGATTTCTAAATCCTATCAATTGGATGGCTATAGCCTTTCGTTTCCAACCGCGACATTGACTAAAGCTTTTCAACAAGCAGTGATGATTTGATCGCGTT
This sequence comes from Atta cephalotes, assembly GCF_000143395.1. Classification (NCBI taxonomy): domain Eukaryota; kingdom Metazoa; phylum Arthropoda; class Insecta; order Hymenoptera; family Formicidae; genus Atta; species Atta cephalotes. Next base: position 854,139 of record NW_012130081.1, on the reverse strand, counting down.
TTCACGCATTTCCAGACAACCGTTGGACATTGAACGTACTCATGGCAACGAGGACGAGGATGGTGATTGATGCTGCTGTTGTTGGGCAACAGGATTGTTCATGCTAGGCCTCTGATGGATGCCGTGCGCCTGTAGCTGATGATTGATCAGGTAGTGCTTGGTCTTGCATCGTTTGCCGCATACGTTGCACTGCGGCCACGTGTCCGGTGGCGGCCAGTTCGAATGGACGTTTTTCACGTGCTGTCGCAGGTTGCTTGGTGACGAGTAGCTACGGCCGCAGTAGCGGCATAGAGGCCTAGTGTCATCATGGCGCAGTACCGTGTAGAGCCTTGCAAAATTCTCCACCGCCTGTGGGGCATCGGCGGCGATGGCCGCCATCGCGGCCTCCTCCCTCTTCGGCATCGCCGATCCTACAACCAGGACATGCCCGTCAGTTGATACCGTTTCCTTCCTCGCTCTTTCTCGCCAATTCTCCCATCCCTCCCACGTTCTCTCTCTCTCT
>NW_012130081.1:846685-851201 GCF_000143395.1 Atta cephalotes | reverse complement strand
GGAGAAAGATAGATAAGAAAGGGAAAGAGAGCAAGAGAGAGAGAGGGGGGAAGGGGAGAGAGAGAGAGAGAGAGAGTCAGAAAGAAGTCGAGAGAAATGGAGGATCTAGACGGAAGAAAGAGATAAGGAAGAGTAGTAGAAGGGTGGAGCAAGAAGAAAGGAGACAGAGCAAGAGTAAGCGAACTACGTAAGAACCTTCGTATTGATCCACTCGTCTCTACACCTCGTTACGACTATCTTTCCTACGAATCTCTAAGCATAAGGCCTCTCCCATTTTCGTGCACGTCTCATTACATAAAAGGGAAGAATGTACAGATTCAGTATATGATGGGTACTCATGCAGAAATTATCACATTCCGCACCTATCTCGTTTTGGAATATTTCTTTAGTTATTAATTATCAATAATTTAAATAACGAGATGAGTAATTATATTATATTTTTACTAGAGAAACCTTGGAGGTATATTTTTCATATTGCAAGGAGTCTCTCCCTTTTTTTTTAATACGCTTTGTATTTTTTTGAATGTTATTGCAAACTTAGGATGATTAAATTAAAAAAAAAGAACTATTTTGTCGTAACAACGTCACTATCACTAAACAAATAAAATTCTATTTCTATATTGAAAACATATTTATTTTTAAAAATAGATGGAAAATATTTTTCAGCGCGTCAGCAGAAATAACATTCAAACCGAAATTCGATCAACAGTATTTGTGTAATCGTAGCATCCTATTTTCGAAATTAACTTTTGTCGACTAAACCTACATCATGTAAAAGAGGAATCGTAGTATGTAACTTGCTGATTTATGGTGGATGACAAACCAATTTATTAGAGTTACAGAGCCACATATATATAACACGAACCGCGGGAAACAGTATTTTGCGATGATTTATATATCAATCGGGTTACACCAGAATTCGGGTAGAATTAAGGTCACATCGCTTCTAAAGCATTAAACTCGGGTCTTTCCATCTTTTATCATTCGATGGAATATTCACACGAAGTGTTTGATTATATTTCGCGAAAATATATGAGTAAAAATATATGAGTAAAAGTAATCTTAAAATCATTATTCAATTTTTTTATAAAATATTTAGAACTAATTATATTTTAGATGTCCAATAATTTGAGTTATATTTAAGTTTTAATCTATAAATTTTTAAAGCTCACGAATAAAAAATTATAGAACTCGCACAAAAATCAATTTTTTATTTAAACAAATATTAAAAAATCGATCGATTGAATTACGTGAAGTTCCTAATTATTAGAATCACATCTCGAAGAATTCTCATCGTATAATTATTTTTTCAAATGTGAAATATGTTCAAATGATCAGACCGAGAATCTTAAAAGTTCAGGTAATTCGATCGATCGAAGTGAGAAGTGTATGTGTTCGATTACGACCAACCTCCAAATCGGAAAAGAATTATAGAAAGACAGTTATGGGATGCGGAAAAGAACGATGAGCGGAAAGACAAAATACAGAGGATAGACGAAAGAAGCGGAAGAGATAACTTGAAAGATCAAAGGGATAATTGCAATGATGGAGGGTAATAAAAATAGGAAAAGATGCTAAAAAATTTAGAGAAGATAAATGAAAGGACGCAATTTTCTTCGAGAAATTCTTTCCAAAACGAAATTATCTCAGACGAAAATATAAGAAGTTCCACGAGAAGTTGAAGAAATAAAAATTAACTCTTTTCTTCGTAAAATCTAATTTCAAAGCACGTAAAATAAAAGATGTTTTAATTTTGTTAACAGAGAAGATGTGAACATTTCTAAATTTGTCAAGTTTAATGACATCAAATTGAAAGCTTTTACGAGAAAGCAAAATCGGAATCAATTATTATTATAATAAAATTTTAGAAAGTTAATTATTCTTTAAATGTAGATTCATCACAATTATATCGAAGATTTCATTTCATTTTATATTATAAAATATTCCTAAAATATTTTTTTAAAATAAATCATAACTATTATTTAAAACTTACTCTAATTATAAAATGATGAAAAATTCTATATGTTTAAAGTCATAAAAAATTCTTACGAACGCATCCAAAAATAATTCAAGATACGCTTTAGCACAAAATATAATATTAGCGATACTGATATGTGTCTAATTATTTTAAATATTATTAAAGACCATTATGAATATCGCAACTGTCATTCAAAAATAACTAAAAATTTGCGCATTGCAGCAAAAAATAATATCAGCAATCTTAATACTTATTTAATTATTCTAAACATTATTGAAGATCGTTATTTGCGCAATTGCAAACTAACCAAAACTCTCTTAGTTACTACTACAAATATTCTATGCAGTCACGAATATTTAGGAAAACGACTGAAGAAAGTCTAAGTTCTTTTCGCAGGAGAAAAAATAAGATACGGGAAGATGATACAGTAATGACGGGACGAACGTCAAGATTTTCGCAAAAACTTCAAGTGGGATAAAGAAATATGAAGCCAAGAAGAGGATACCGATATTGTCGGCAAGAAGGAAGATTTGGTAGCAAGCCCGGATGATTGCGCCAGTCCATTAGCGGCGTCGCTCCAACGAATTGCGCTGCATTAACGAGGACCTGCTTCTCGAAGAGCAGTCAGCACGCTGATTGGCCGAAGGGAGCTCGAAGATCGATGTCTTCGGGTTTCCGGGAAAGTCCTTCCGCGTCTGCTTCGCGTTACCACAAGGGTGAGCAACTCGAAAATGTCGATTCCGTTCGAGGGGAAAGACGTGGAGTTATAGACAGGGATCGATATGCGACGGTGCAATTTCTATTCCTGGAAATACTTCCGAAATGAGAAACGAGCCTTGATGTGCTATATCGAATGCGCTACATCCTATTCGATGTTGCGGCGGCAAAGCGTGAAGCAACCATCAGCAGTTTTTCACAATGTTTCGCGCGAAAACTAATCAAGAATGGAATTTAAATCTTGATGCTTCGATGCACATAAAACTTTCTGAGGCGTAAATAAATTGTCTATTTTTTTTAATTTATAAATACTTTCTTATAAACAACTTTAAATAAAATATATTGTATATTTTTCATTTTTCGAAATCAATTTTTAAAAACTTTTTTAAAATATTTACAATATCTACCAATATATACCAATTACAATATCTACCAATATATATTCACTTTAATACTTCGCTACTCTCTATAGAACTATGATCACACCTGGCTTCTAATACTAGCTTTGTTAACGATTGGTTACATCAGCATTCGGCACGGTTTAGGGCTTAGGTTTATGACAGGTGGTTTGATATATGGCAGTCGTTGAGTCAGAGGAAAAGACTCCGAAGGGGTAGAAAAGTTTAATTTGGGTACCCAGTGTAGTTGCCTACGAGCTCCTCCCCTCAACGCGATTTAAGTTTTTCTACTTCTTCGAGAATAAAAAAAAATATACCGTGCTTTGCGAGGTTATTTTTATTTAACTTTCGCTTTTTTATTTGCTCGCGTGCAGAATATAGATGTAAAAGATATAACGCTTCGTACCGCATAAACTACATCACTTTTGTAATAATTGATTGAGGCATTTAAGTCTCTGACCTTGATCAGTATCTTTTTGCATTCAAGTTTAATTAGCATTTAGTCATACGCAGTAACACGTATATGTTTCTAAACACAAATTAAAATAAATTTATATTTCTGCATATATTTCTGCATATATTTTTTTAATTCTGCTAATTAGTAATAGAAATTTTTTTAATTAATCTATATATATATTATATATATTAAGATTTGTCAAAAGTTATTCTTATAATTAAGTTAAATTTTATATTTGATTTTATTAATTAATTAAAATATATTATTCAAAATAAATACAAGATTAAAGTACGCATTACAGTAAATAATTATAAAGATAAAACTTATAAATTATAGAAATTGAAGTTTTAGATATGTTATATGATGTATAGTTTTTGAAGCAACACGACAAAACAATTTGCCTTTTGAAGTTTTTCCTGCAGACGTTCGTGGGACAAGACAATAAGATCACTTTTCCAGAATTGAAAAACCGTGTTGTCTGTCGAAAGTTTGTCTCAACTATCGGAGTACAATTCATTGTGCGTGGGACACACGAAAAAATACATTTAGGTGAAAGGAAGGAACACTGTGTTCTGTATAGTTAAAATGATTCTCGGCACGTTGAATTTGTAAAGGGGGTTGGAATGCTGAGCAACTGGATGGCTAGAGCCACTTGGATGAAACTGAGATTGCTTGGCAATGGTGGCAATAAGGGAGAATACAGAAGTATAGAGACATAAAACGAGAGAGACACGACAGATAAGAAAATCAACATAAAAATAGCTGAAATAAAAACTTATTTTTTCAGAGAAAAGAGATTTTTTATTGAGTTAGACTTCAAATTTAAATGGAAATAATGAGAAATTTCGAATTATTACATTACGTAAATGTTCTGTTTTTACTTTCTTGATGTGTGTGTGTGTGTGTGTGTGTGTGTGTGTGTGTGTGTGTGTGTGTGTGTGTGTGTGTGTGTGTGTGTGTGTGTGT
>NW_012130081.1:841907-843075 GCF_000143395.1 Atta cephalotes | reverse complement strand
TCGGCAACGAACTTTCTGGACAACCAATATAATTGGATATATATAATACTTACCAAAAATTAAAATTAATAATTCAAGAAGATTAATTTAATAGTAAGAAATTTATTTTTTTTAATAAAAGTTTAGAATGATATTATGGAGATAAAATTAAATAAAAATAGAGAAAAAAAGAGAAAAAGAGAGTTAAATCACAGATATTAATGCGCGTAAATAATCGCTATTTCTTATAATAAATTTTAACAAATGTAGGACTGTTTCTAATCTGAGATGCTTCTTTAATTAATAAGTAAAATTTGTAATGAATAAAGTGAATCTTTACCTTAATCTATAGGATAAAATTGATATCTGTCTTTCCATTTCTATAAAACTATTCTAGTTTAAAAGTCGGAAAACCTATCCAAAATCGAATAATAATTATTCAAAAAATAAAAATTATTCAAATAAAAGGTTTACAAAAAAAGAGGCTCCTTAATCTATTTTATAAATATAAAATTTCACATTTACAAACTTTTTTGACAAAGTAATAATGGATAATAAAACGCAGCAGGTTACCATAGCAAGTAAAAAATTAGCAAAAGGAAAACAACAATAGCTTGCATTAGAAAGCTCAGGTATACTAGTCAAAAGATACAATTGAGCAAAATACAAAACTATTTAAAAAAATTTAGAAAATCGCGCTATACTTCAATTTTCTGAAGGAAAATTTGTCAGTCATTATTCTATACAAGCGGATAATAAATTTCTTTTTTTATGCTTTAACCTCGTCATGGTATTGAATTATAAGTATAGGTGTACTTGAAGCAAAAAAAATTTATCATCCGTCTTTTAGAATTGTGTCCGTTGTAGATGAATAGACATCTTTTGCTGCCATGACAATTGCGAAGATGCATTCTGGTATTTTCTTTGTAAAACTCATTTCCACAATCGGTCTTAATCGACATTTTACTGCCATACATTTCTCATGGATGTAGCATCGGAACGGCACAGCACGGCTTTGCCGTGAAGATTGATTAAACTTGCTGCCGCAACACCGCCGCGCCGCCCATGCGAGGTATATTAAAGACGTGACCCGACATAAAGGATCCTTGTCCTCAGTTCCTATCTATCTCTCTTTCTCTCTTTCTCTCTCTCTCTCTCTCTCTCTCTCTCTCTCTCTCTTCTTCTTCTT
>NW_012130081.1:832867-839325 GCF_000143395.1 Atta cephalotes | reverse complement strand
CTCTCTTCTCTCTTCTCTCTCTCTCTCTCTCTCTCTCTCTCTCATCCTCTTTCTTCTATGACCACATTGATTTTCCACGGTACTCCACCCTTAGTCCACATTACTCTATCCCTTCCTCCATCTGCTAACTTTTCCTCTGCAAACTCTTCTCCGAAAGAGAATGTACCCCAAGTGGAGTACAGACAAGCACCGTTCAGGCATTCGTGCCTTCTTCCTCGGCGCCTTCTTATCGACACCCGACGTCGCGCACTGGAGGCCGTGTAGTCGCTGTTTACTTGCGAGTAATCCGGGAGCTGGCCCGAGTACTCGAAAGCTTTGCAAGTTTGATTGAATCTCGGCAGCAAGAGTGCCGCCGGCATCAGAAAATGGACAAGTTGCTAGCTTCGGAGTTCGTTCTACACGATTCCCATTTTTTATTTTCCCCGCGAAAGTTAGTGGATGTCGTGAACAGAACCATTTTAGTCGGCACAATCAACCAAAACTTTTGTGTCTTAAACAGAAAAAACGTTTTCAGATTGTAAACGAACTGAATAATTTTGTGTTACGATTAGAATGATAATGCACCCCGAGTTTAAATTGGCGACGGAATAACATTATATAGAAAAGCGAATTAAATACTTTGCATCACGTGATTTATTTAATTTTTTATCAGCCGCATTAGCCATTTTATTTAATATCTTTTAATATCGTTTAAATTTTGAATTGTATAAAAAAATTGAGAGAAAAAACTATGTTCATCGTAGCTATAACGGCCATTTGTCTCTCTTAATCAACGTTGCAAGCGTTATTTTTTGAATATCTATTTATTATTGTCAATTTGTTTAAGAGCTCGGTGCTTTTTTTTCAGATAAAAGCATATTTACGCTTTTCCTCGTTAATGAGATTTCGCCTTTGATGTCCACCGTTTTTATTGCATTAAGTGGATTTCGGAGGTAATTTTTTTTTTAGTCTGCCGCGCCACGTTTGCCACGCTGTTGTAACGTTCGTGAAATGCATTCTCGTTTTTCGCTCATGTCGACGAGAATCGATAGACCGGGCAGATTAAAACCGAGTATTCGTACTGACGATTTCGAACGTGCGACGGGAATATAAAGCCAAGTGCGCGCCATGTTTTTTCTCTATCATTTGTTTTTCTTCTATCAATCCACCAAACTTAGCGATATTTTCTGACTAAAGCTATATTACAAAATAATTAAATTTGCAAATCAAAGTTATACAGAACATATTATAATAAATTTTCGCAAATTTTACACTATATTACCTGATATAATGTTGCGTGCCTTGCAAATACTTTCCAGAGTTGAGAAGCAACGCGTTATTGTTACAGTTACTTTTTTAAACGGTAACATTATATTTTTTATCAGTAACGGCAATGATGACCCAGTCAATTTTGGCGTAATGAATATAATCGTTACTTTTATCATTATTATGTACACGTAAGTAATATGTGTACGTATACACAATATACATGGAATGTGCATAAACGAATTTTAAAAGAAAGGAGTTATATTTGATCATGTTGCGATCGACTATAACCACTATATATTTCGTGTTGCATTGGTCAATTAGCGACGTATAATTAAATGCCAAAAAAGTCAGTGAAAAAATTCAAAATTCAGTGAAAAAGTAATGGAATTGTAACAACTCTATATTTTTTTAAATACGATAACGTTAACGAGTTATCTTTTCAATGATAAGTTCTTTTTTACAACGACTAACGAGTAACAGTAACGAGATACTTTTTAAAAGTAACTTTCTCAACCCTGAGACTTTCATATCGTGATATATTTAATACTGATAGAATCAGTAAAAATACATTTTACGTCTGAAAGTCTATTAGTCTCGGTGTCGCAAAGACTAATGCGGCAAGTTCTGAGAGGAAATTGCAATCATCATTTGTCCAGAGGACGCAATAATGTACGGTGAACTACCCTCGGCATAGTCCAAAATCGTCCCACGTACGACGACAGCATGTGGATTTCACGAGAATGAAGGCGAAGAAAAGGGATGCTTGAGACATTAAAGAAGTAAAAAACGAAAGAGTCGATAGGATAAGATCGAATGAAGGAAAGATAGACGCAGATAAAAAAAAGGAGAGAGACAAACAATTCAACGTGACACCATGCATTTGTCTCGTTGCTCCGCTTATCGCGTAAAAATCTCATTTTTATCCTTCCCGCAATATCCTCCGACGAAGTTCTGCGCCTTCTAGGCATGAATAGACCACCTATGTAAGTCCTATTCTCTAGCCCTAAACTCCCCAGAATATATTTGATGGCATCACCACTCCTGAAATAGGCCATTACATCCAATCTCGTCTCATTTCCGGATCCTTTCTTTTTCTAACCGCTCTTTGTTTTTCAACTGCGTTTCGAACAACTCGAGTGGGATAACTTGTCATTGATTTACCTTGGGGTCTTTCCAATCTTTACAACGCGAGTTTCCTCATTTTCTTGAGTGTTAGAACAATGTTGACTGAGCTTAAACATTATATTTATTCGGAGAATTGTTGCTAATGATAGAGAGAAATCGATTACATTTACTTTTAAAATATCGACAAGTTTAATTTAAAAAATGCCTTTTAATATAATAAAAGTGCCTAAATATGAAAGATTACGCTTACCTTTTTTTAAATAAAATTGTAGTAAAAGTGTACAATATAATATAAAATTAATCGATCTATCTAAGAGAATATATCAATTAAATATTTCTATCCACACAACTGCATAATACATATTAAAAAATGTAATGTCGATATCTATTTTCATCTTCTTCTCGATGTTAAACTTTAAGTAACCGAGTTATCTTTTTCTCCCGGATACTTTGAGAAAATCAAAACTTGGACGGACATCTGGAGGATACGGGCAGTCAGCAAAGATTAAGAAAGAGAAAGACGAAGACAAATCTTTCCCCATGTCTCTTCATCCACGTGCTGCGGATGTTCCGCATGCCCTGCACATACGTACACAATGCCAAACAAGAATCGCTGATGAATCACGCGTGCGCGCGCGCGCGCGCGCGTGTGTGTGTGTGTGTGTGTGTGTGTGTGTGTGCGCGCTCACGCAATCGTGTTCGTTTTTGCCATATTGAAATCTACTTGCAATATTTCTCTCTTTCGCGTCGAAAAATATTGCGCAGAAATATCGAGCAGTCGTGGTCAAATGTTGATAAAGCCAAGTTTTCCTAGTGGAAATTCGTCAGGAAGATAAAAATCTGACCAGGCACGGTCGAAACGAAACTATCCGAATCGGATCCGAGTGACAGATGGCTCTAATCTGCCGATAGTGCGCGATCGAGAGTCTACCTTGCAGTAGAAACATGAAATTGTAGTAGGCTGCTAGAATCTAGCACAAGAGATCCAGATAAGAACCGACGCAAAAAGAACATAAGTCACGCTGACACGTAATTTCGGTGGCCGGAATGATACGCGGTAATTGTCTCGGATGTCTCACAAGTTAAGATGAAAATATATGTGCTCGTAGAACTTTTAAAATCAAAATAAATTCTCTAAAATTAATTTAATTTTCGTGACATAGATTTTGATTAAATTATATTGTACAGGTATAGGGTCTTCAAACAAAAAATAATATCCAAGCGATTTTATATATTAATTTTTTTTAATAAGTGCACTGAACTTTAAAAAGTTTTAAAGTTTTAATTATAATTAAAATAATATACATAAAGTATATTAAAATAATAAAATCGATGAAAATTTAAAAAATTGAAAGATATTTTATCAAATAAAAAATCGCGAACAAAATTCATCTTCTTTTTGTAATTTTATTTTATTTCAAGTAAAAATTCAATGTAATGTTCTTATATAAAATCGCATGTTATATGGTTACTTTAATTGTCATAGATGATATGATGTTTTATAGTCTGTCATAGTTTTGCTATGATCTGTGATTTTTCTACAAATCATAATAGAAGTATGACAGATTGAAAAACATCAAACAAAAAGAAAAATATCAAAAGATAGATATTTTTTTAAATAAAATATTCTAGCTTATACAGAAAAAACTTAGCAAAAATTTCTTGCTAAGTGTAACCTACACCTGTGATAATTTGCTTGAAGCAAGTTTACTGCAGCGATATAATCAACATTCAATAGTTGTTAAATCAGAATCTTTATAATTCTTATAAATTAAAAAGATATCATGTAAAATTACTAATTTTTATTTTTAATTTATACTATACTGTCCTATTAATATAATACATTGCAAGATTTATCAGGTTGAATTTGGCAATTTTTTATTATTAAAAAAAAGACAAAAGACAGAAACAAAAAACTACTGTTACTAAAATATTACTTAACCGAAACTTTCACAATCTTCCATTTCGAAAGAATCCTTGTAAAGAATCGCGTATATCTTCAAAGTAAACCGAAAGTACTCGTAAACAACAATCATCAATCATAGCTGCGAGAGTCATGCGGGTAGCTACGCAGCTGATTCTATACTATCGTTTTCTCCCTTGTGTTACTGGGTTACCGCACGTCCTAAAACGGAAGTGAATTCCATCCCCAACCGCACCCGCGAGTGTAGTACCGGTGAGTGCTTTTAGGCAAGGCCGCATTCGTAGGCGACGGGCTTTACGCCGATGCGATGGCATGAAATAAGCAGAATGAAACGAATAAGGGAAGAAAGGCAGTTGGAGTAAGAAGAACATGCGCGGATAAGGAGACAGAGTGGCAGTTGAAGGAGGGAGGTTGCTGAGAACAAATGCGAAGCTCTGCTTCCATTTACGTCGGGGATTGCGAGCGTCAGGGGTTGGCACGAAGTACGGGATGGAAGAAATTCGTGGAAACACCGCGGAATTGGATAAGCCGGCGGGGTTTGTTTTGTCAGGGGTTCGCAATGAGGATAAACGTGGCGACTGTGAGATCGCGTGGTCGATGGTCATAGGCCTGAATATCGCGTGTCCCAGCAAACTTTCTCTTGCTCGCTCATTCACTCGCTCGCTTACTCGTCCGTCTGCGCGGAAATCGACAATCTGCTAACCCGAGACAGGCACTCGTGTTGTTAACAAGCGCCGCCGCGCCGGATCGATGGATCGAAACTATGTTTCCCTGTTAAATTAATATTCCCTCAAAATGCTTACTTTTCACGAATGACTAAATTACCTCCTCCTCACCCCATCCCATAAGTTTGCCAGTCTTTCCTAGGAAGTCATTCTTGCTATTTAGTGACTATATGAACTATTATATGACACTGTTTAATAGAATTCACGGAAATTTTGCATTGTGTTTTAAAAATTATATAAGCAGACATCTTTCTTATCTGAGAAAAAGCACAAAAAAAGATACTCCGTACTGAAACAATGCAATATATTTTTTTAAATGTAAATTAATAAATGTTTAGTTTACTTCACTTTTCAACCATACATAAATAGATTTTCTAACATTTCAATATTTGCCCATTTAACAGCAAAGAAAATTTAGAAACATTCATTCTTAGTGTCACTGTCATTATTATTGTCAGCTACTATAATACTGCACGTAGTATTCCAAATCGCAATGCAATAAAGAAAAGTGGTTGCGATTAATTTTTTTAGATATTATCCTGCAATGCGATTCGCCAATCTCATTCTCCGCTGTAGAGAAAGTGCGGAAGGAGACGAGTCCTTACTCGAACTATTGTCGAGACGAGAGACGGCGATCGAAAGCCCGACAATGGAATTGCGATTATCGTCCGAGCAGGGTTGCTTGCCCTCATCAAACCCTATATACGCGAGGGCGAATCGAATGGTATGGAACACGATGAGAGACAGGGAGAGATATCAGCGAAGGAAAGAGGGAATGGAAGGGTGAGGGATGGGATTGGCACGGGGTGGAGGAGCAAGATAGAGTTAGAGAGGAACGAGCGGGAGGTACTAGGTGCTGTTTGTTGAATCCTCGAGATCAATACGACGTACCCTATCTCTTTCTCCCTCGTAATATTGCGGACGATGGCGTGCGTGACACACGTATATGTTCATGTTCCCGATACACGTCACGAAAGGCAAAGTGATGCTGTACCAAATGATCCCCGATTTTTTACGAAAGTGTTTTGTCAATCTTCGTTTCTCAATGAAAAATGGACAAAATTGTGATGTACGAATAGCTTGATTGTCCATTTTCAATTCTTTTCTATAAGATAGATTGACGCAGTGATGAACGGGAAATTTCGTGATTAATATTGTGTACATCAGTCATGCCAATTACGACAGATTGCTGCCGTGAGATTGTAGCTAGTACCTCCATTTCCGATAATTATACCGATAAAATTCTATTTATGCAAGTTTCAACATGGAAGTGTGGTTCTTAAAAAATTGATTATTCTTCTTTTAATCCTATCTATATATAAACAATAGTTATAAATATATATTTATATAAATAAATATATATATATACATATTTATATAAATATAAATAAATATACATATACATATATATATATATATATATATATATATATATA
>NW_012130081.1:818516-831115 GCF_000143395.1 Atta cephalotes | reverse complement strand
TCTCTCTCTCTCTCTCTCTCTCTCTCTCTCTCTCTCTCTCTCTCTCTCTCTCTCTCTCTCTGTCAGCCGGGGAATATTATTGTTGAGACTGTTGGTTTGCGGAAACTTGTGAGGCAGGTTGCAAAGATTGCTGTTGCGCCTGCACATGTGTCTGTATCTGGTGATACAGAGGGTAAGTTTTTCGCTTTCTGATACCATGCATAGAAAGCAGATGAATCTGCAAGTACTGCTTGGTCTTGAATTGCTTGCTGCACACATGACACGAAATGTACTCAGTCTGCACAGTGTGAACGTTAACAATGTGCTGCTTTAAATTAGAATTGTTCGAATATATCTTGCCGCATTCGGGACACTTGGGTTTACCGGTTTGATTGGCGTCCTCCCTTTGCTGATGATACCGCCTGTGAGATTGTTGATGGAGTATCGCCATATCGATCTTGTCCTTCGCACAAGACTGCAGTATCAGATTTAGTTGCTCATTCTTGACAGAAGTGCTCTGCTGGAGACTTTGGAGATTGTTCTGCAGTTTTTGATGCATCATCGTAAGTTGCTCACTGTTTAGATTATTGAGGGAGTTGAGGGCATTGAGGGTGTGTTGCTGCGATGACTGTTGGCTGGTGGTATGGTGGTGATGATGCTGATGATGATGATGCTGAAGCAAGCCCGAGAGATCCTGCCCTTTCGAGTTGTGACCTCCGCCGCTCTGGTAGGTTTCAGACCCGGCCTGCTCGTTCTTGGAGGATGAACCTGGCAGCCAACCGGAACTCGAACTTGAACCATCTCCTCCAGAGGGCTGCCACCGCCCTGGAACCACCAGCCAATGTCAGTCCTCAGCCAACCTCGTACGATTCCTTAAACACTATTCAATCGCTTTTTTTGCCTCCCACTGCCCTTTCTTATGTATTTTTTTTCAACTTTCTCTTTTCTGAAAGTGTATTTCCAGGTTTTAAAGACAAGGTTTTGCCCTCAATAATTTTTGTACCCTCCCCCAACGAGTCTCTCCCTAAATCTAGAATCGAATTCAATCCTTTGTATCAAGTTAATATGGCAACCTTTAATTGTTCCTGGCGCTCTTGTGCACCCTATATTGTTCGTCTCTTCTTCATTATCTTCCCATCGCGATTTGTTTCCAATTCTTATTCAAATTGAGGCCGAATATCATTGATATCACTACATTGATATACACGCATAATTACGATTATTTTAGATACGAATAATATAAGTTTAGATTTACATTTCGATTCCTGAGCCTGAAAATTTTGTTGATATTGCAAGTAATGACGCGATTTCACACTTACACAATTTTCAAGGTAATATACGATGTCGAAAATAAGCCTCACATCACAGACAAAAACGAAGATACAATATGATGTTCATTTCCGAATAGAAAGGTCATTGCATGATAGTTATTATGAAAAAGATTTATGTCTCTGCCATGTAAGATACGCCACAATAATGAAAATCATAGCAGAGATGCGACTCCATAATACGTTGCTGCTCACCGTGTGATAAGAGGGGTAGCTGACAAGGGATGCAAGGGTTATGAGAGGTACGAGAGTTTCATGCATTCAACGCAATAACGAGAGATCAGAGTCTTAGGAAACGACGGAAGGATACTAGTCTGGGCTTTAAGAATGTTTAAAAGGATGAGATCAAATCATAGATTTGATAAACTTACCGTAGTTTGGATCCTGGTTGGCTACTTGATGCATGCCGGAGGGTCCTGGCATATTCATGCCTGTAATTTAAAAATAAAGAGTCAATTAGATTAATTACACAAAGATGTCATTATTTTAAAAATTTAATGTTATGTTAAATAAGACAGAAAAGTGCAATTATTTATTTATATATTAAATATGAAGTGCAGTTTATTATCTTAGTAAATTGTTATAAATTAAAAATATTGTAGAATATTAATTTTTTAATATTCTACATACTTAATAATATGTAGTATACATTAACAAAGTAAAGTCAACTACTATTTTATTGTAAGTATAAATATAAATCATGAGATTTGTATCGCTCAATTGACTAGAGCACAAGTAAACGAAATCAAATTATGTTAATAATATGTTAGTTTATTACATTTCATAATAGATTTATATTAACACATTTTCATAAGTCAAAGAATACAATGAAATTATGTACACAAATAGAAATAATTGTAATTATTCATTAATTAATTTTAATTGAAGCCGTAATTAGTAATTAAGTCGGGCTAATTGCTAATTACGAAAGTAATTAGTAACTGGACGAGGAATTAATAATTAATTACAAATGTAATTAGTAATTAAATGTGCCATTAATTAAAAAACTAATTTGCATCCTTTCGACAAAACTGGGATTTCTTTGGTCCAACATAAATTCAACTCTGCCTTATAAATACCGAAGTAGCCGATATTTATAATGTATAAGCAATTATCAATATAAAACATATTTTTAAAACAGATCAATAATCTATTTATTCTTGAAGTATATGGTTTATTTATTATTAAATGAATCAAACAGAGCAAATAATTAACAATATGTTAATATAACAATATGTTAAATATAAAATATTATACAAGATTTAATGTGAGAATTTTAAACATAAAAACCAAATAATTACCTTGAAGACTTAACAACGCTGCAGGAAAGCTGGTGGCTCGATGGTGTTCTATAGAATCATTTAGAATATCACTTGGCTCGGTCTTCACTGCGTTAAGAATGCTGCCGTGATTCGATACATCCTCTTCGTTTTCTGACATAGAATTCGAATCTTCGCCAGTTGATTGCGCCTGAAAATTAACAAAATACCCTCATATTTGTAAAATATCAGTAAAAAATACCTATAATCATTGCAAAGATACTAATCGGTTTCATAAAATTTAAATTTACACTTTTGCGCGGAAATACGTTGATGTGTAATAGAACATCATGTTGCCTAACTTGACATAATTCTTACTCACCTGTATATTGTTTGTGGATGTCGTGTGTATCGTGGGACCACCTTCGAGTGCCTGACCTAACAAGGATTCCTGAAGATCCAATTTTGGTTCGACGTGGTTTCCTATTGGAGGACTGTAACTTCTTGCTCGCTTTTCTGGTGGACTCAACTCACTTTCATTGAGATCTCCTCTGCCGTTATCTTGCCAGTTACGTGGGGTTGCCTGATCAAATTAAAGATAATATACGGATGATAGTACAGCATCCATGAAAAAGACAACGCAATTATTCTTCATATAATTTAATTCCAATTAATATTCTCAATAATCTCATTATATGTAATAATCAGAGAAACTCTAAATACTCTAAATCCATTATTAAAACTTCCACGTAATATTTGTCTAACGTCTATTATAAGTCGAAATTAAAAGCTAAAGGACGAAGCAGGAAATTCTAACCGGGATTCCGCCTGTCACGATGGCGGCGACGGCGTAGTGTTAAAAGCACATTAATTAAAATTCGTTTTAATTAAGGCTAAATTAATTAAAAGTTCGAAACCAGCCGTATAATTCGTATAATTAATTTTCCAACTTCCATATTAAACTGCCGCGGGGACAACTTACAGGTGCGCTACCGTTGTTGCCGGCCGACGACGATGGAATTTTCGTGGCGCCGCTATTAACGTCCGCCAAACCCCGCACTTGAAGCATTTGAGCCGTCTTCAGGAAAGCAGGTAGCTGCTCCTGACCCACGTGCACTTCCCCGTGATACATAAAACGTAGCAAGGACTCCATGTCCGACGAAGCCACATCCTTCAGGATTACAATTGGGTGAGGACATGGATTTGCCTGCGCAAAAGTTGACATTTCCTTCGAATTTACATTTTCATAAATTAATAAAACGCAAAATACTTAAATGAGCACCCTAACATAATTTCAAAACATTATTACAAAATGTTACAATTATATTTTTCTTTCATTATATCTAAAAAAAATTGTTTAATATCTTTACTTGTTTGTAAGAAAATTACTTTAACTTGCGAAACATAATAAAATTGTAAGAAATTATAAACTTTTAAGATAGCTTGTAATCCATTCAATTTCAAACTCGTACAATATACTGCTCAACATTATCCATTCAATCGAACAGTCGTGCACTGATCCACGCAGCGCTGATTCAACGATTTGATATAAGATACCAGTGTCAAATTAATCACAGCTATTAATTATCAGCCTATCCCGAGGAGCCATTAGTACCTACAGTTATCTTATACATAGCGTGGCAATTACAAAAAGTATGCTCTCTAACTAACGCATGATCGATCAAGGTAATCGATCCATCAGGAAGCGCGCAATTTTTCTAATCGCAGATTCATACGAGAGAAGATCGGAAACTAAGAGAGATACATCGATCCTCTATCAGCACGAGGTCAAAAGGTTTGACGGTAACGAATACTACCCTTTCTTTCGCCCTCCTCCACAGAACAGAACAGAACATTTCTCACATATACTGAAATTCAGCAAACCATATACACTTACATATCCAACGTGCAAAAAGAAGAGTAACATTTATTTTCTTCCTGTCAAAGTAAACGATTCAACATCGGCTAAAGGTTAAAAGGTGTACGAAGATTCTGATCGATGCCTAGTGAATCGATCCCTCTTGCAAAGTGCTTAATCCCATCCATCGATGAACACGCAGGGGGGAGTCTGACGGCCGATTAATTTGTAACGATTTACAAGCGAGATGCATATAATCAACGTCGTTTAATCCATGTCGGAGCTACCCTTCATCTTGGTGCGCCGATTGCTGCACCGATTTGTACATTTAAGCCCACATAAATCGCCAATTTTTCGTAAATACGCACAGTAGGGCGACATGAAAGATTTTAAACTACGAGATAAAACACATTAATACACGTCGATAAATTATAATTACTTTTATCTTTATTTAAATTCATGCATGAAGAACGTAATTGATTTAGAAATCGTTGCATCGTTGTTTAATCAAGTGAAACTTTTAAATAAAGTGAAAAATTTTACCTTGGTACAGGTAATTACAAGAATGAAGAATTCTAAAGCGAGATGACGTAAAATGTGTCCTTATTGTCAAGAGTACCCCAGATACCTTCTCACCTTTCTCATCAGCGAATTGACCGAGTGATCGCTTTTCGCCGATGGTTAATTGCATCCACGAATAGTCACGCTCGATGGCCAATTGATTCGTAACGACAATTTATAACCACGACGCGTATAATGATCGATACTCAATCTACGTCGGGATGTTCCCGTATACCTGAGGCATCAATTCTTGCACCTGTCAGACCAGCGAATTAACTCTTAATATTGAATGATCTTCGAGATCGTTAGATGGTGACAATTGATCCTCGACAAGCAAAGTTACACGTACATATATAATTATCGATTTGCTTTTATGACGAAATTCGTGTTTATATCCTATTATGTAGCGTTTAGATTTATAACATAATACAAAATATCTAAAATATTGTATCATTTAATAATTATGTGCATTTACGGAAAGAAAGAACGGTGTGTTGCTAAAGTATCTAAAAATTTAATATTTTTTATTTAATAAAAAATTAACTAGATACAGATCTAAAAATAATTATGTAGGATGTTCAGGCTTGTTGCGAGACTACATCAAAACTTTTTGCAGCATTGCTCATTACGCTTGAGCGTCCTACATAATTATTATTTTGATGGTCCAACATAATTATTTTCAAAATTGTATCTAACTAATTTTTTAGATTCAGCAAAATCATTCTTTCCGTGTAACTCACTGAAGACAAAATTATCAAAATTCAAGATGACCCGGTACAAGTACTTTCATTTTATTCTTTTTCTATTAACTGTTCCTATTTACTATTTCTTATTTACTTATTTTTACTATATCTTAATTAATCATAATTACTTATTTATTGATGCATCTCTCTTTTATTTATATAACCTATATAATAATAAAGATATAGCTGTTTTAAATTTCTAATTAAACATATGATGCATATTTTCATAATATGCAATGTGTTCTCGGTTAGATGGAGGGTTACATCGATAACGGCATCGATCACGATCGTTTCTTGCGAAAAGACCGCGAGAGCAGACCGCATAAAGCGGAGGCGTCTCACGACGATGTATGTACGTCATGGCAATATTATACGAAGTGCTAGTGCCATTATCGACAGCGATATTAATTATAATTAATGAACCTCTTGGGATGGCGCGGCTTTCCATACGCCTTGCCTACACAGTTATACCGAAACGACATGATGCTGTACATATACACGTTGTAACACGAATACGAGGAGACGTATGTACAATGCCGCGACCTCAGCGAAGAACCGTTCCAACTTCGATTATCGATGCCCCGAATTTAACGTTGGTACGTGAAAACCCACGGCAACGGAGGGTTCGACGCTGCCATGTGCAGAGGCATTTATTATTGGCCAGTATCGACTTAACGTCTGTGCACGCGGTGCAGCGAGGTGCGGCGTCTCGATTTATTGCACTGCATGCAACGGAACGTATCGGATAAATGATTCTTGAGATGGAAAAGCAAGGTATATTGCATAGAAATAGAAAAAAAAAAAAATGTTAATAAGCTAAAAATTAAAAATCTAACTGCGTTTAGGAAGATTTATTATATAAGTTTCAAGATTGGCATAATTTAATCGAAATATTTACGACAATACATATATTAATTATATACATTTCAATTATTTATATACATAAATACATAAAAACTTGACTTTTCTTGTTGAGAAATAACTTTAAAAAATGATGAACAGAAAGCTAAATTTTTTTCTCAGCAAATATAATCAATATAATCGTACAATGCAATTTCATAATTGGAGAACTATATTTTATTAAATGCCGATAGCCGCTTCGTAATAAAAGAAAAAAAAAATACTATTGGTCGAGCGTTTTATCTCGACAAAAGCATGACTTAATCAATCGAATACATTGAGATTCATCTCTCGAAGGGCAGTTTCCGCGGCTCGTAGGAGAGAAATATTTTTACCAATAATCCCACAGTTATACAAAGCACTTTTTAATAATAATTATGCGATTGAATAAACGATCCTTATTATACGATATAAAATAAAGGAAAGTTCAATTGCGAGCAATCCAGAACATCCCGTTGTCGTAATATTTTATTATTATACCACATTTATGTGTCATATAATTCGAGGAGATAATGTTAATGAAGGATTTATCAATTAATAAATTTTTAGAATAAAAAATATAAATAAACTTTTCTTTCAATTTGTAATTTGTTTTCACATACGTTCATCTTGAGAAAATTTCCACGAGCACATTTATTTTGAGATCTTGTGAATATTAAGGATGTCATATATGATTTCTCGATAACTTTATCGAGTGCTGGGAAACTCGTTGATGGGAATAACTCAAATAATTGAAGTAGTGGAAATAATCACTGTCTGCAGGTATCTGCACACCTTTAGAATTCCGCAATAAAAAGAGATAAAGCGAAACAGAGAAGCAGAAGAAGCAAGACAATGGATGGTGCAAAAGGGGAAGAGAATGAGAACACTACGAACTCCTTTATCGCATTAACCAACTCAATTAACAACTTTGAGACGAGACACCATCCTCTCTAATTAGACCTAACGAGATTAAAACGGGTCAATAATTAATTGTATGATCGCGTGTGCGTCAGAGCAGAATAGGCGAATGATCAAAGAGCCTCCGATTAATTCGCGAGATACGTATCGATCTGCACAATATATATCATCATGATTCCCTAACGGATGATACTTATTCGATTACAACTGTGTATGCAAGGATACGTCGACATAACTGCTAATTACACTTCACCATTTTGCTTGCAAAATATAACTCTTTCCAAAGGGACTATATATGTTTAATTCTATTATAATTATATATAAAATTATTACAGTAAATATTGATGCATAATCTATCATCAAAGATCTTATTGTAGTATCACATTGTTGTGCTTGTTATCAAATGAAATCTAATTGATAAATTGCTCGTATACACTTCGTCCAACAAACAAATTTGTCTCAATCATCAAAAATGGCCGCTGGATAATATAATACTTTTATCTACATGTACATAATCCATTTAATCGATTTTCAGAATTCGATCTTGCTTGTCGCAATATATCAATTCTTCATTTCTAGCGGAAATTAATATCCTCTAAAAAAAATGTAAATAAGATCTATCTATCATTACAGCCTGTCTCATTTGTCTAGTCAGTTATTGGTAAGGTTCCGTCATGATTTTTCGTGCATCGACGCTCACATGGCTTGCAACGTGGGAAATCTTGCGCCAGTCTTATTAACGACTCCTCGTAAGTCCCCTGTGCCGCACACTGTGCATGCATGATTTTTCCTCGAATCACCGGCGTCGTTCGACCATAATTATCCAGCCACCTGAGAGCGATCGCGCGGCGGAATTCAGAACGTCCGCTTTCTAAAATCCGCAAAGCAACGGTACGGGGAAGATCGTGGCAAGCGATTAAGAATCGGCCGCGTGATCGAACGGCACCGATAATTGATTAGTGGAAATAAACGGGGGCCATGCGTGAGAGACACAATGAAGGGGGCGGTGGAGATTAACGATACGCCGCTAGAAAATGAGAGCGGACTTGTACCCGAGCGTGTCGCAAGACGTATTGCAGTGCTAGTGCCCTTAACTTAACTCCGTCAGAGTTCCTATTCATTATAATGGGCTATATGGTCTTTTTTTATTTATAATACACAAGCATCTATTTTCAGAGGCATTTGGTATTGCTATCCCAATTTATGAACACGTCGTGAATTATGATTTAAATTATTTAGCACGAGTTGCATAATTAAATGAAATAATGAACAAGGGAGAAAAACAAGTAATATTTCGCATCAAAAGTTATATTTATATAGTCGGGAACTGATTTATTTAGTGAAGAAACGTGATAAACAAAAAATAGTACGTAATTTAATCGGAATCAAAGTAAAAAAATATAAAAATATTTCCTTTCCAATTATTGTAAAACGTAATATAGATGTGTTTCAATTCTTAAAAATATTTCGTTCGTAATCGAAAAAAATTATAATCTTTTTTTTTATATAAAAATCATTTATAGAAAAATCATTAAATTTCTTAACATTCAGATTGCCTTCTCATTATATGTTAAAACGAGGAGTAGAGAAAAATTACGTTATTATTGTGACAAAACTCCAAACTGTTCCACACGAGAGAAGATGGCTTTAAATTGCACGTGAAAGGAAATACAGGGGTGTCATTGTACAGTTTATAGCGTGCGCATTAAAGAACGCCAAGTGTCACGAACATCGGGTACGTAATCGTGTACAACAGCTATACACGGTATCGCATGCGCGCGAAGCACCCTAACTAAACCGTAAGTAGAAAAGTAGATACGATTGCATGGTTTCTGATCCGGTTATGTGGTGTGCACGCCAGCAGTCGTGGCTTCGCAAAACATATCATCGGCATCACATATATGCGCGTTAAGTAGCGATGGGTTCGACGAGCTCGGTTATGAAAGATCGATATACTGGGTAAAGCGCGAGTCATCGATCATCGAAAATACCATCGTGCGCAATACCGGCGTGCACGGTGTGCAACGAAGCTTCAACTCAATAGAAATTTTTAGCTTTTACTCGATACAGAATTAACGTTACCGTATACCCATTCGACCGCAAAATTGCTAAAATTATTTGAATGCGGAGATCGAATTGTTTGCTACATATTTGATATACACGATTAAAAGTTTTAAAACTGTCACTAGTGACTAAAACTGACATCAAAGAGTTTCTCTCTTTAGATTATATTAATTCCTAAGGAATATATTGGATCGTTTATTACTTTTTCAGTCCAGTATTTTACATTTTAATATTATTTTCATTCGTGGCGAGCAATACAGTTATAATCGCTATAAATACGGAAAAAAACTCCCATTATTTTCGTGAATATTCATGTGTATTAATTAATTTTCGCGTTTGAATATTAAAATATACGAACGTTTTAGCATTTAAATAATTCAGGACTTGTTAATAATTGGTTTGTTTTGATACCGCGAATTACTGTCCATTCGAATCTATTACTTCACAGGAATTCATGTACATGAGCGTACCCACATACACACACACACATACACACACACACACACACACACACACACACACACACACACACACACACACATACATACATACATACACACACGCGCGCGCGCGCGCGCGCGTATGCGCTTCTCTTATCTGCTTATCTCGATGTCTGATGTTTCACTGACGCATGTATTAAACTTTCCTCGCATTATCCAGCCAATTCGTAGGATAATAGCGGCATGGATATCGATCAAACCTCGCACATAGTTACTAACTTCCTACTTTTTTTTTAGCAACCCTGCCAACATCAATTCACGCGCGCTAGTAACGACAATAAATTATTTTCAAAATACAGTGACAGATAACAGGGATTAGCTATTAGATCATCAACTATCGTGACTGATAATCCATCGAAATTTTGTTGATTGAATTAAGCGGATTTGTTATCTTTAATTTTATTCGTGTCAAGGTAAATACATTATATGTATTATGCGCGCAGATTGGCATTACATATGTACGTATACAAATACAAACATACACGCTCACATACATAAACATAGATTACGTTTATTTTTAACATTATATCTTAAATTATTCGACAAATACTTGTTTGTTGTTATCATTAACATTAAAAATAACAACAGGTTTGAAAACAATGCGAAGTCTTATAATAATCTTCTTTATTGAAAACATTAAAATGTTTCAAAATTATTGTCTAATTAATTAATTTTTTTTTGGATTTACGAAGGATTTGTGTAAGCCAACTTTTTACGACGTTATCAGCTCCCTTTGAGTCATAGATAACACACTAGCCTTTGTATAATTATGCCAATCAGGTATTAATGAACCATCGCTTCTATACATAACCGATAAGGCTATATTCGCGTCGCAATGTTACGCTATTGCGAAATATTCCATACGCGAGATAACGATATAATCATCACCGTCACGACGCCGTTCGACCTTCCCGTTATTGATTCACGCGTGGATTCTGGATCGCGACGCCGATGCTGTCGATGCAGTATAAGGGGGGAGAAGACAATAAATGTGCATCGCGCGCGTTTCTCCAGGCGTCGCCTTTTCCAGGCAGTCGCGGCACAGGAATGCGCGCACGTACAACGACGCACTTCCGTTGATAAAAATACATGCAGCATAATGCGTCTCGGTACGCGCGTCGACATTTTCGCTTCGTTATACGAGCACTGAAAGAGAACAGGACACCGAAAGACGAGGCGCGTCCGTCTTTGTTGAATAAAAAAAAAAGGAGTGCTTCACGATGTTCTGCGCGTAATCCCACATAATTATATGCGCATACACAAAAGATGATGCCTCGGTAAGAGGAGGAAATTCGAATTGAACAAACACGAATGCTCGTGAGCTGAGAAGAAAAAAAAAGCACTTTAATCGTGCAGGATACTTTCGATGAAGAAATCAGCTTGCTTGTAATTCAACAATAAAAAGAAGAGATAAATTCTTCATTCGCAATTGTATACGTCATAAAACTTTAACATATTACTTTCCTATCGCTATCACATAGATTTATATAGACAACTATACGGATAAAACTATTTATATGGGCAACGCATAAACGCTGTTTGACTATTTCAACGTAATGCAAGAGATACTTGTTCACGTTTCTATTAACAGAATGCAGCAGATTGCGCGCAGCGGCAATATAAATGAAGTATAATTTCGCAGATACGCCGCGCCGGCGCGGCGCGCCGTATAACGCCTCTCTGTACGATGTTGATTTCGCTGCGTCGCGCTCCGGCAGAAAAGACGGAGCGAAGCGCATACGCGCACACACAGCACAATTATATACCGGCGATAATTTGCTGGCCGCATGTGCGCGCCGCTTAGGCGCGTGACATTAAGCGTAATGCGAGTAACGTCCGCGTGCACTAACGAAAAACGAGAATACCGGCGGCACTAGCGAGCGCGGTGCAAAATTAATGAATACCCCCTTTCCACAGTAAACACGTTGCATTCACATTATAATTCCGGCAAACACCTACATTCCTCTCTGATTTTCACCGGAAAAAAGAAACAATCTAGCGAATATTCTTTTATTTTATCAGCGCTTTTCAAATCAAAGTGATGTAAGAGAAATTTTAAACTCATTTCTCCTACTACTTCGAATAAAAAGCGGTTAAATCAAATGAAGTCTAATCGATACGTATAAACTTATAACATTATTTTGCCTATAGCGGAGAAAATATTATTACTCTGCGGTATAACTGGTTCTGACAAGACAAAGTACTGCTGAATTGCACATAAAAATCCAATATGCGTTTGCTTATATGTTCGCATCACGCGTTTAGCGCTTGTAACTACATGACGTTCAGTCTGCATTAGCATTGAATCAAGCGACAAATCAAACTCGGAAATCGAGCTAGCCTTTAAAAGCGAGGGTACGAATAACGCTTTGAGTTATTGAAGATTTCCTAATAATAAATCGGGTATAGATCACAAGTAATGGAACAACGTCGCGGTTTTAACGGAGAAAGAAGAGAGGAAGGTACAATCTGCAGCTCTTTTATCGGCCTTGTCTCTCTCTCTCTCT
>NW_012130081.1:806430-818496 GCF_000143395.1 Atta cephalotes | reverse complement strand
TCTCTCTCTCTCTCTCTCTCTCTCTCTCTCTCTCTCTCGCGGTTCGCGCTGCTATTTAGAATTGATACGATACGAATCACATGATATATTTAGATATGCCGCACTCAAGGCGGGCGGGATATTTTAAAAGATAGGGGGCAAGTCGCGGGGAGGGGACGGCGGTGATTGAGCAGGATGCAAAATGCATCGAGAAGTCAAGGAATATTAAACGGTGAGGAGCAAATTTTATTGTTAGCCTGGTTACCTAGAACCGTTCGTACCGTATATAATAGCCGGCCGCTTTTATAATCGAGATATCCATTAATAATACATGTCTGGTGATCGCGTTATCTGCGTCCGGAATCGCGATTTGCGAATTTTCTAATCGCGTCATAACAAGTACTCAGCATTAACACTTTTACGTACCGCTGGCTATACTAATGTTATCGCTCGTAAAATGCTATTATTAATAAGAAATTGTTGCTGCACAATTACTGCATTGTATAAATGCATACAGCGTGTAGATGTATCGACAAACCATCAATTATATTTCGTTTTACAAAATTCTCTATTTCTCTTGATCGTTAACACGATCAAGAGAATTACTCGCAGGTAGGTATTATCATCTCTGGGTCACGGGAAGAGTATACTTTTTAAAAGAAATGATGATCCGGAAGCCGGAGAAAAAGGAGATATTTTTTATACGTTAAATGTAGCTACGCAATAAAATAAAATTTCTAGAACGTAATTTTTATTGATACAATGACTTATTAATATGATTTTGTAAATATCAAGTTTAATTAATAATCGGAACTTTTTTCTAAAGAAAAGAGTATTTCAAGTGAAAAATCCAAATACGCTGTTTTATGACCTCAAAAAAGAATACACATACATTTAAAAGATTATAGATAGTAACTCTATTCATAGGTAATTATCGCAAAGGAGAGAGAGAGAGAGAGAGAGAGAGAAAGAGAGAGAAGAAATCGACTTTTATATATTATTCCTCCATTTAAACAATCTAAACGCACTTCCGCGTACGTACAGTAATAAATAATCACAATGTGTCCACCCTCGTTATCATCCACTCTCATTAATCTCTGCGCGTTGTGCCGTGCCAGATCCTTAATGCATCGGAGTATTATCGCGCGGAACACTTCGGTCCAAGGTCCAGATACACTCCGAAAGAATACCCGTTCTTTCCTTCAAAGTCTCCGACTTATTCGACATCGAGATAATTGATAGTTAGCCTCGCCGCGTACTGTTAAGTGGCTTATCGTGCCTAGTCGATTCTCGCGCATTTTAAATTCAAGGCGCACGGCGTCCATTTCGGCAACGACACCTTCGATTCGATGACGTATAAATCACTATAATGGCCGATTCATAGTGCGGTGACCGGTGAGGCGCCTCGCGGGCAACGAATTCCGCGTGCGTGTATTAAGCCCGCGTGCGGACACACTCATAGACGACGCTTCGTATACTTGCGCTCGCTCGCTCGCTCGCTCTCTCTCGTCGCGCCGGTTGGAAATTACCGATCCGATATGCAAATAGCCACGGTGACCACTAATGCGCGGTTAACGGTAACGTTATTAACGGATCGTTACACAGAGTCCAGAGAACGCGTATGCGTGCGAGCGAGCATCCGTATACGGAAGACAGGATACACGCGTGCGTATGCTGATCGCCATTAGACATTCGCAAAAAAGTTGTGTAGAACTGGTGGAATTTGTCAGTGGGACAATGCAAGTGCAAGGAAAGACCAAATAAAAAAAATTGGTATCTGCAAAATATCAATAACAATGGATAATTAATAAATTGATGATAATGAGCAATTAAACGACGCCGTGAAGCGATTTATTATTTGCATACGACGCAACGAATCGAATAATACCACAATATATGTGATGACTCTCTGCAATGTGCCAATGCACGTTACGATTGGCAAAACACGAGTAAAATGACGGAGTGTATTTACGGAAAGATTTGAACAGGAAATGTTTATCGGACTGGTCGAGATAAGAGAACTCGTGGATGTGAATGAATTTAGGAGTGTTGCGAAATATGCTGATGCAGATAGTAGTAATATTAGATGCTCGAAAGGCCATGCAACACTAACCCCGTCATTAAAGAAATATTTTAGCATTGGAAATAAGAATGTATGTCTGGAAACGGATGTATTTACTTCAACTTTGAACTCGAATCATTATCAACTATCATGTACACTGTGAAACAAAAAATTAATTAATTCAATGTTTCTGGAAATTTTAGACTTCTTAGAAATGATCTTAATCGGGAAACACTTATGACGGTAATGAAATACTGTGTTCTAACATTTCTTATATTGTTGAAAAGTAACGAAGTGCTACTTAATTTAAATATCTAATAAGAATCGCATATTCGCTCGAAGGTTTTGTGAGCTTCAATTACGTCGTATGCTGATTCAGCATACATGATTCAGATTCAAGAAGCTAATTAATAAGTAACTATTTGCTTTGATCAACGAGGTTCCAGGAAAGATCGTCTGTGAGAAAATTGACAAAAGTCGTATCGCATGATTCAGATAAAATCCCTGAAGTCGAATACGTCGCCCAGACTAACGCAAAACGAAAAAACAACCACACATTCTTATGTAGTGACATTGCAAGTATCTTTGGAAAAAATTGCGAGTCGAATTGAAGAAGCTTTCGTTCGTTAACCCGGTTTGTCATCCTGAAGTGATTCGGGTAACATTCCGAAAATTGAGAGCGACAGTCTGAATTAAGCAAACGTGAAAGACGAACGTATTTTGACAAATTCGCGAAGCAACTTGAATGAGACATTATTGCAAAAACAAAGATTATCCTTGTATTGTATGACAGATATCTTAAAAATTAGATTTTTTTTTTAGAGAAAGAGATATAAATGAAATAAATATCTATAAAATAAATTAATAAATATAAAATAAGTGAAATCAATATAAGACACAAGAATAAATAATATCGTTTAGACGAATTATATCGAACAAGGCGAAAAACGCTCGTGTAAATTGAAGATTTTAAAAAATATTCTCTAGTCTGCAGATGACGGTGCTTTTAAAGTCTGGCGGTTGCCAGCTCGCGTCTTTAATTCCGCCTGAATGTCATCACGGACGTGCGGTCAAATTCTTGAATTACATCGTAACATATATAGCAACGCGCGATGTGAGCATATACACGACGGGGAAGACGGGGGTTGACTTCGTCGTTCTCCGTTCTTCGGATCCCAACGCGGCTCGGCTTGGTACGTTTCTTTCTTTCTTTTTTTTTTCTCTCTTCCGCCACCTCTCGCTCCGCTCTCTCGCTCGGTGGCACTTCACGAAGGAGCGAAGAGAGCGAACGCGACGAGGATGCGGGAGGAGGTAACGTGGAGAAATTTATTACGGCGCGCGCGGCCGCGGTGGCCGATCTTATTTTAAGATCTGCCGCGCGTACGTCTCGTCCATGGTGCTTGCTCATGTATGCGCTCGGGTACTTATGGCGACGATCCGGTGGACGGATGGCGTTATGGTCGACAGATGTACTACGTCCGCCTAAATTCGATGTCGGACCGCCCTCGATTGGCAGCCTGAAACGGGAGCAAAATTTGTTGCCTGCGAAATAAATAATTGACCATGCGAATAAGAAGCGAGTACTTTTGTATAAGAGTGACAATATTATTTATATACGTATAGTAGACAAAAAAGAACAATTTTACTAAAATGTCTGAAAATTTAGATATGGATATAGATTTGAAAATAATTTTTTTTGGACTATCCAAATATGTCGGAAACTGAAGTATATACTATAGCAATTAGTTCGAGTTTCA
Source organism: Atta cephalotes (assembly GCF_000143395.1). NCBI lineage: Eukaryota > Metazoa > Arthropoda > Insecta > Hymenoptera > Formicidae > Atta > Atta cephalotes. The sequence continues at coordinate 814,698 of NW_012130081.1, read as the reverse complement.
TAATTATTTTGACAGTCTAACAAAATTATTTTCAGATTTGTATCTAGATAAATTTTTAAATACTTCAAATATTCTTCCAGTGTATATTTCAGTTGCGTTAAATCGTGAAAATGTAAAATAAACATTCGCTTTTGAGAATCAATTATATCTCATTAGTAATTCTTCTAATTTAACTAATACACACACACACACACACACACACACACACACACACACACACACACACACACACACACACACACACACATTTCTATTCCCCCTGGGATATTCCAGAATATACATGTGTTATATTATGTCGAGGAAATGAACGCACATAAATATTATAGTAAATGTCTGCAGTGTTTCGACAGCAACTTAATTACGCTTTTTATAGCTTGGAAAGGAATAATTATTTTATGGTAACGCGGCAGAGCAGCGCTGCGTGATATTTCCACGTGGCGTTCAGCGTTCACTACTCTTGAAGATTGGCTTAAAAATAAAACGTAGGCGGTGAATTGTTGTGTAAATTGCCATGGACACGATTAGTTCATAAAGCCGCATTCATTACCACGCCATATGATAATTTGATAGAATATAACAATAGTTATTATTATTGTGCGAACGCTATTGCCACGTTTCTCTACATAATAATTAACGCGCACCCGATTAGTTGTATCCTAGATTTTTAGTAATTAATGATATATGTATACACTTAATTAATATGCAATAAGTTAATTTGGAAATAGATAGAGATATCCAATGACTTTGGATTATTATTGGAAACGAAATCATAAAATAAATGTGGCAATATACTAAACGGATATTACTAATCAATTTAAAGTCTGAAAGATAAAATGAATAGTAAACATTCATTGCACATTTCCGAATAATTTCTGAAAATTAATTATTACACAAATGATACTTGGACTAAAAATCAGTAAAGAATCAGTATAGAAGGAGGAAAAAAATATGAAACTTTAATCTTATTTTGATTTTAGTCATATTTTCAAACGCGACACACTTATCATTTCGCTCTCAACCTTTCCAGTACGTTTTTCGAGTCGCTATTTTCTTCGATAATTTATCGATTCGTAAAAATGGCAACGAATCATTCGAATTCTGTATAAAAGAGGTACATATATCTGTCGCCCAAGGCATCGTCACGTAAATCCCCACGGAGCGAGCTACTCGTAACCGTTATTGCCCGGTCAAATATAGCTCCAGCGCGCCGATACCTACACCCAACAACGAGTCTTGAAACATTTATCCAGTGCGTTCGAAATAGTCTCGTTCGTCGCGTATTATTCTTGGAATCAGTCAGGCTGGACGTTCGCTAATGTTGAGTGCCTAATCAAAGCCCCATTCTTCCGCCTCCCAACGCGTCATGCTGCTGTTTACGATTACGTGCGTCATGCTCAGCACGCCCACGTACGTACTCGATCAGCAGCAATCGCGCAACTAGGCTTTCGCTCGCAATCGTTGCGCTAAACATTATTACGTTCTACTACGCAGATATACTCGATGTGAGATCAAATGACTTGAGAGAGTCGTGCTTGTGCCCATTCAAGATGTATAGGAGAAACACAATATTAAAGCGAATTTCTTTTATTTATTTATTTATTTTTTTTTTTACCGAGAGATTAATTGGAAAATCAAAGGAACTTTCGCGTGTTCGCGATTCGCGCAATTATTTCAACGATCGCCATCTGTCGTTGTGGCAGACGGGCTGAAAAAGAAAAAGCGGTTTACTCCTTATTACGATCAATTTCCGAGCTATCGCTGGCACCACTCTCACGGCACGTTTTCCCCTCCATTAGCGGTGAATTACAGTGTTTATAAGCGCCGTACTTAACGGCGGAACGCAGCACGAGCGGGAACGAAAGAGTAGGATGAAGTATAGTAGCATGAAGTATAAGGAGCGAGAGACAAAAGAAACTCTCTTCGATGAGTAACGTGCGGGATGACATAGTTGTTTAAGTCTGTATTAAGCAACCCTCGCGAGCACGTGTAACGGTGATCACACTTTCAGCTTGAAAAGTGCGCTCTAGATCACACAAGACATCAGATCAGAAGGGATGGCAATATACTGCAGCAAGTGTAATTAAAGCGAGGTACCAGATTAAAAACGTTATTTGGACAAATGTAATGCCGAGATGAGACTTTCATTGTCTTTTACGCCGCAGTTGTTCTCGCCTCAGTACTTGCTCCACGTATATACAGCCTAATCACCAGCTGTATTTCGTAATTAAATTTATAGCTAGACACTTAGAGGATCTTTCACGTGAAGGCGAATAACGTGGCTGGAAATAGTAATGTACAAGTTTATCCGCAACTTCTTTTCAAATACTGATAAATTGGCAAATGTAAGATAAATCTTTTCAGACTTCAACCTTTCGTCTGTAATTTAAATCTTTTTTGTTACACAAGCGAAATTTTACTTTTAAATTTCTCCAAAATAAAAGAAGGGGAAATCCAGTTCCTTCTCTTAAAATATCTTGTTAAAAAACTATTTAATTAGTAATCAATATTAAGAATGAAAACAGGTACTTACGTGAATAAACTAGATAAGACTGCGAAAAGTGCCTATCCCGATCAAAAATTAGATGTTGAAATAGTACATCTATATATAGATGTACTATTTAAATATATAGGTGTAGATGTATTTAAATAAATTTTAGAAATATAAATTGCCATCGATCACTTTTGAACTTGTAATCAAATTAAAATAATAATAGTTCTTCCAAATTAAATTCGTAGTAAAAAGTAATCGGCACGTAATCTATTTCTGAGATAAAATTTATTTAAATACATATAGATGTATTATTCTATTATTCCAACATCTAATCTTTGACTTTAACAGACACTTCTCATATTAAGTTGATAATGCAATATAGACGAAAGATATAGATTGAAAGATAATTCTAAATTCTTTTTCTATACTTCTTGAAAGCTTAAAAAGAACAGAGAAAGTAAAAAAAGAACAGATTGCAGATGAAGGAAGTAAAAATATGATTTGCAAACAGAGAGCTAAATTTCTATTTATGTAAAATAATTTCGCGTGAAATTAATAAATAAAATAAAATAATTTAAGATGTATGTATTATCCATTAATCCAACTTATCGAAAACTTAAATTTTTTTCCACAAAATATCGTAATTAATTAAAGTTTCTCAATTTTTGCAAAGTTTAACGGGTTAACTGTGAATCGATGTCGTTTCCAAAATGATCGAAATTCTCAGCGATATTAATGATCCGGCGCGCGAGGCTCCTCAATTAGAAATAGATGCTAGGCGTTAAGATTCTTGCTACACAGTCGCGCCTCGCATCACGCACAGCCGGAAACAAACGGATTCGTGCACGTCTCATATATTTCCAGTCTCGCGGACGCAGATGCGTGCACACGCACTAATGCACGCACGCAGCACGCGCGTGCGGACTAGTAGGAACGACACGACGACGCGCATTGATGGTAAATTTAAATGCGACCGGTCGCAGAGAAGAGAAAGAGAGGCACGAATGAAACGAGTGAGCACGCACGCACGCACGCACGCACGCACGCGTATGTGTTGTCTCAGCCTGCCCTACGGACGCCTTTAAATATAGAATATAGAGCACCTTGCCCGCCACACGACGATGGGATTGTGTAAGCGTGATTTTCTCTATCCTGCACTCGGCACGCGTTGTTTCTAGTATTTCCCGCGGCGCACGCACTCTTCTCTTTGTATATCCTCTGCCTCACTCCCATTCCGCTTTCATCCCTCCTTCATTTATATTTCTCGATTTATTTCTAGCTACACTTACATTCCCTCTCACATCGTCAACTACTGACTACGTTTAACGTACGTTCTCTTCCGTGCTAATGTCCTGTCGAAACAACATCTATACGACGTACCGAAATATATAACGAATAAATAAACTTGTATTAATAATTTTATTAGGCTTTTTAATAATAACACTATATATTTATGCTTCATTAAAATTTCAATTTTACATAATGCGACCACTGAGGAATAAACCGCTGATCAAAATTATGTACACCAAACAAAAATTGTGCCAATAACAAGTAATATCCAATTTTTATGTTCACTAATACCCTGATAATGTTCATTAATGTCCTAATAATGCATAATCTCATACCCTAAAGATAAATCGCTGAGGGCATTATAGTGTAATTTGGGACATTACTGGGCATTACTTAAGAAAATTGTATATTATAATAAACGGTATGAAGTTGTGCATTAATAGACATTACTGGAACATTAATTGGCATTACTAGGACATTAGTAGACATCTGCCTAACTGTTCCCCCCCCCCCCACTTAACCAAATCTTAATGAATAAATTATATAATAATACGCTATTTATGCGCTCTCAAAATCCGCAAAAAAAATTTTTACACTTATTTTGTTTAGCTAAAAAAAATTTTTTTTGTGGGGATGCTGAGTAAACTGTCAATCAGCCCCCTTCCCTTCCTCCAACGTGTTAATAACAACCGATTTGGAAATTCAAATACACGAGATTTATGCGCTTTTTCATATAACTTTAATTTTTGTGCGCTATTTATGCGCTTTTTCATATAACTTTAATTTTTGTGCTGCATCCCTTAAGATATTTTCCTCTTGAAGCAAACAGTCATATTCATTCCTAATCATTTAAAATTGCAAAATTACGCTATCCGATCTATACAAAATATATCTTCGATTTATGCGCTACCATTTCCAAGCAATTTCGTTTTTGCGCTGCAAGAAATGCAGCCTTAAGAAATTTTCCTTTTGGAGCAAATAATAATATTCATATCTAAGTTATTAAAAATTGTGAACATACATGTTTTTTTATTTTAATTGTGCAAAATATATTTTTTATTTATGCGCTATAAATTCCAAGCAATTGTGTTTCTATTAAAAAATCAGAGATGATAATAAAAGGTTTTGAAGAAGGTAAAGGTTAAAGGTACAATAAATCGGTAAATATAATAAATAGGATTGGCAATATTTTCGTTCTATTTAACTTCTTTCTGTTTTTACATAATTAGATAGTGTAATTTTGCAATTTTAAACGACTTCGGGATGAATATGACTATTCGCTCCAAGAGAGAAGTACTTTAAGGGATACAGCGCAAAAATTAAAACTATGTGAATGAAAGCGCATAAATAGCGCATAAATCCTGTGTATTTGATTTTTCAAATCGATTATTAACACGTAGGGAGGCTGACTGATAGCTTACTCAACCTTCCACAAAAAATTTTTTTTAGCTATACTAAATGAGTGCAAAATTTTTTTTGCAGATTTTGCGCATTATTATATAATTTATTCATTAAGATTTGATTAAGTGGGGGGGGGGGCAGCTAGGCAGACATCATTAGTGGGCATTATTAGGACATTACTGGGCATTACTTGAGCATTACTACTAGACATTGGCATATACAATTTTGATCAGCGGTTACCCTTGCTCATACCGCTTATTATAATACATAATTCTCTTGAGTAATGCCCTCAGCGGTTTAGCCCTCAGCAATCACATTATATGAAGAAAAAGATCAAAATCACTATTCATAAAGTATCAATCATTCTTATTATCCCCTTCCGCCTGCCTACTATCATGTTTCCTTTATTCCCAGCCAATATAGTTTTAACACACATACTTTAATTATAACTGAAAAAAATCATCATGGCGAGATAACGGATTTTTGTCCGCCTTTATCTAGGCGTCTCCGGCGCTCTTATTATTTTCACGCACGCGCGTCGCGTGGGACACCGCCAACGATGCATGCGAGCGAATGAGCGTCGCGATTAATAGTCGTGTACATGTCCACCGTGAGCCACGATAATGAGCGGCTCAGTTTTTCTGAACAGGAAGGAACGTTTGAAAATAATCAGAATTATACTTAAGTAAAATGAATGAGTTTTGTAACTTGCATTTATTATTGAGCTGTCATCGTTTATGACGAGGGAAAAGAAAAGGAATAGCCGCGACTTTCTTTCCGATGTTAATGATACACAGCGTGCCAGAGAGAAAGCATTAGTCAATGCAGAAAAGAGTACGGCCTTCCAATGCTGTACTTCAAAATTATCGTGATATCTCGTTTAAAGAATGAAACGTTTATCTAGGAAATTCTCGCTGCGCTATTTATATCATTTCATTAAGTGATTGAGAACCAAATTTATATTATATTTATAATTTGCAAGAAGTAAAAATTGACAAATACTTACTAGGAACTTACTGACATCTGTGATATGTTCTTTTGCACGATAAAATTGAACTCATATTAATTAACAGATTTGTAAGTGAAACGTAAGACATAATAACATATAAAATAACAAATAACAAATAACATGTAAAATCTTGTTGAATGAATATAATCATATTATATTTATGATTTATAAAAAAAAATCATCAACTGCTTGTAATCAGGAATTTATTGACATTTCTAGTACCTTTTTTTTAGATAAAATTGATCTCTCAAATTAATTAACAGATTTATAGGTAAAACATATAAACATTAAATATAACACACAACATCTATTAATAAAGTAAATAAGCAAAGGACTATGCCCAGTTTTATAAACAAATTTGAGCTCCGGATGAACAACTTTAAGACATGCCTAAAACTTTAAAATATCAAAAGAGAATAAAAAATTCCAACTTTATAGGAGAGGTTTCCTGAGTGCTAGAACTGCCCAAAGTTCGCTATTATGTACCACTAGTCTTATCCAATTTCTCCAGGGTAACTTCTCGCGGATTGTACCAAAGACATTGAAGTAATATCTAAAATGTATTTGGTACAGTTCATTAATCCGGTTAAGTCCCTGATCGGTTCATGCCGTGTGCCAGCAAGAACAGTTAATGATGTTTTTTTACTTTTAGAGAGTTCCGATGAGAAAACTGAAGAGAGATAAGATCCATATATTGATCACATTTCAATTAGGCAACCTTTTATTTCATACTTTGAGTGTCTCTCTCCCCTCTTCATTGATTAATGTATGTCACTTATAATTATTCATTTGGGGTTCAAAAAAGATTTTAGTTTTCTTCAAGATTGGACATATTCCAGATACTAGATGATTCGAGAAATCGAATAAAACCAGTTCTACATGATACACAATATATGGTCATAATAGCGAACTTTGAATAATTGTAGCACTAAGGGACTCATTTTTACAAAGTTGTACATATGGAACTTTTTAATCCTTTTTTTATACAATCCTAGCGAAGTTTCAATGCTGTTCAGCCGAGGCCCAAACTGAGCATAATCTTTTGTTATATTCATAATTTGCAAAAAATAAAAATTGTCAACTGCTTTTAATTAGAATTTTACATCTCTGATATGTTTTTTTGAAATAAAATTGATTCCATATTAATCAACAGATCTGTAAGCGATACGTATTAAAGTTATTCAAACAGTAGCTTATATATAAATACGTTAAATCTCTGTTGCACGATAGGACCACTCATTAACTGATCCCTTAGCATTCCAAGAAGCCACGAAAACTTATTAAGCCTGTTTCCATGACACTTCGATATTAATCCGCCGTCAACGTCTAACAAATCCGAGCGCGCCTTTCAGGGAACGTCACAGCATTAGATAACTCCATTAATGTTCCATTAATATCCGCGGGCGGCGATGACCGTTTGAAGGAAATGAAATACTTTGTGTTGGCGCGCAGAAATTAACATGACTCGCCTGCGTTCCCTCGACTTCGCAGCATCGTAAATGTCAGTTGATCTAGTCCACGCTTTAATCATCTGATTTGCTCTCCGCTACTTTTCACTTTACTCCCTCGATCCGTCATGCGGGTCCCAGCGTAGTTCCGATTTAATTAGCAGATTAGAGTCCGCGCAATTAGTGTCACTCGCCGACCCTCACCGTAACAAAGTTTAACTTACTTAATGTATACTTTTTTTTTCAAATGCAACATAATTTTCCCTGTAAAAAAAAAGATTACTGCAGGCTCTTTGGCAAAAAAACTCAATATTATTTATATTAAAACTCAATAATATTTATAGAGTCGTAAAAATCGAGCACCGATCGAGTTTGCATCTCGCTACTCTTTCCAAAGATTTATTCCTGTCGACGAGAATTTATTTCACAAAAATAAATCGACATCGAGCAGAGAAACCTATTGGACACGATCGATCCTGCTGTTGCGATTTGCAGGATGACGCTTACTAGCGAAACGACGTATGGTGGGAAGCATTTGTTATTGTCACGAGTTCGGTGTATATATATATATATATATATATATATATAGTAGTACGTCGTACGTTACGTTTACTTACGTTAGTACTAAT